>NW_027478596.1:701589-905669 GCF_051014685.1 Ptiloglossa arizonensis | reverse complement strand
ATTAACGAGCTCGAGAAATTCCTGTTGCATCTGAATCCAGAAACTCGTCCGATTACAACGGTATGTGTATTTTTGCCCTAGGCCTTAGTAGTTATTGGTTTCGAGTATCAGACTTGCGAAAATTTTGATGGTTTCTCAACCATTCTTTTACGTCAAACTCCCATATCTCGCGAACGGATTGACGAACTCGAGGAATTCCTGTTGCATCTGAAAGTAGAAACCCGCCCCATTACAATGGTGTGTGTACTTTTCCCCCAGGCTATTCCAGTTATTGGTTGCGAGTATCAGTTTTGCGAAAATTTTGATGGTTTCTCAACCGTTCCTTCATTTCAAACTCCCATATCTCGCGAACGATTGACGAGCTCGAGAAATTCCTGTTGCATCTGAAAGTATAAACTCGTCCGATTACAACGGTATGTGTATTTTTGCCCTAGGCCATAGTAGTTATTGGTTTCGAGTATCAGACTTGCGAAAATTTTGATGGTTTCTCAACCATTCTTTTACGTCAAACTCCCATATCTCGCGAACGGATTGACGAACTCGAGGAATTCCTGTTGCATCTGAAAGTAGAAACCCGCCCCATTACAATGGTGTGTGTACTTTTCCCCCAGGCTATTCCAGTTATTGGTTGCGAGTATCAGTTTTGCGAAAATTTTGATGGTTTCTCAACCATTCTTTAACTTCAAACTCCGACACCTCGCGAACGGATTGGCGAACTCGAGAAATTCCTGTAGCACTTGAAAGTAGAAACTGGCCCGATTACAATGGTGTGTGTACTTTTCCCCTAGGCCATTCCAGTTATTGGTTTCGAGTATCACACTTGCGCAAATTTTGATGGTTTCTCAACCATTCCTTAATTTCAAACCCCCATATCTCGCGAACGGATTGACGAGCTCGAGAAATTCCTGTTGCATCTGAAAGTAGAAGCTCTCCCGATTACAAAGGTATGTGTATTTTTCCCCTAGGGCTTTGTAGTTATTGGTTTCGAGTATCAGACTTGCGAAAATTTAGATGCTTTCGAAAGCATTCCTTAACTTCATACTCCCATATCTCGCGAACGGATTGACGAACTCGAGAAATTCCTGTTGCATCTGAATCCAGCATCTCGTCCGATTACAACGGTATGTGTATTTTTGCCCCAGGCCATAGTAGTTATTGGTTTCGAGTATCAGACTTCCGAAAATTGTGATGGTCTCACAACCATTCCTTAACTTCAAACTCCGATACCTCTCGAACGGATTGGCGAAATCGAGAAATTCCTGTTGCATTTGAAAGTAGAAACTGGCCCGATTACAATGGTGTGTGTACTTTTCCCCTGGGCCGTTCCGTTTATTGGTTTCGAGAATCAGACTTACGAAAATTTTGATGGTTTCTCAACCATTCCTTATCTTCAAACTCCCATATCTCGCGAACGGATTGACGAGCTCGAGAAATTCCTGTTGCATCTGAAAGTAAAAAATCGCCCGATTACAAATGTATGTGTAATTTTCCCCTAGGGCTTTGTAGTTATTGGTTTCGGGTATCAGACTTGCGAAAATTTTGATGGTTTCTCAACCATTCCTTAACTTCAAACTCCCATATCTCGCGAACGGATTGACGAACTCGATTATTTCCTGTTGCATCTGAAAGTAGAAAGTCGACCGATTACAATGGTGTGTGTACTTTTTCACTAGGTCATTCCAGTTATTCGTTTCTAGCATCAGAATTGCGAAAATTTTGATGGTTTCTCAACCATTCCTTAACTTCAAACTCCCATATCTCGCGAACGGATTGACGAACTCGAGAAATTCCTGTTGCATCTGGAAGTAGAAACTCGCCCCATTACAATGGTGTGTGTACTTTTCCCCTAGGCCATTCCTGTTATTGGTTTCGAGTATCAGACTTGCGAAAATTTTGATGTTTTCTCAACCGTTCCTTAATTTCAAACTCCCATATCTCGCGAACGAATTGACGAACTCGAGAAATTCCTGGTGCATCTGAAAGCAGAAACTCGTCCGATTACAACGGTATGTGTATTTTTGCCCTAGGCCATGGTAGTTATTGGTTTCGAGTATCAGACTTGCGAAAATTTTGATGGTTTCTCAACCATTCCTTAACTTCAAACTCCCATATCTCGCGAACGGATTGACGAACTCGAGAAATTCCTGTTGCATCTGAATCCAGCATCTCGTCCGATTACAACGGTATGTGTATTTTTGCCCCAGGCCATAGTAGTTATTGGTTTCGAGTATCAGACTTCCGAAAATTGTGATGGTCTCACAACCATTCCTTAACTTCAAACTCCGATACCTCTCGAACGGATTGGCGAAATCGAGAAATTCCTGTTGCATTTGAAAGTAGAAACTGGCCCGATTACAATGGTGTGTGTACTTTTCCCCTGGGCCGTTCCGTTTATTGGTTTCGAGAATCAGACTTACGAAAATTTTGATGGTTTCTCAACCATTCCTTATCTTCAAACTCCCATATCTCGCGAACGGATTGACGAGCTCGAGAAATTCCTGTTGCATCTGAAAGTAAAAAATCGCCCGATTACAAATGTATGTGTAATTTTCCCCTAGGGCTTTGTAGTTATTGGTTTCGGGTATCAGACTTGCGAAAATTTTGATGGTTTCTCAACCATTCCTTAACTTCAAACTCCCATATCTCGCGAACGGATTGACGAACTCGATTATTTCCTGTTGCATCTGAAAGTAGAAAGTCGACCGATTACAATGGTGTGTGTACTTTTTCACTAGGTCATTCCAGTTATTCGTTTCTAGCATCAGAATTGCGAAAATTTTGATGGTTTCTCAACCATTCCTTAACTTCAAACTCCCATATCTCGCGAACGGATTGACGAACTCGAGAAATTCCTGTTGCATCTGGAAGTAGAAACTCGCCCCATTACAATGGTGTGTGTACTTTTCCCCTAGGCCATTCCTGTTATTGGTTTCGAGTATCAGACTTGCGAAAACTTTGATGGTTTCTCAACCGATCCTTAATTTCAAACTCCCATATCTCGCGAACGGATTGACGAGCTCGAGAAATTCCTGTTGCATCTGAAAGTAGAAACTCGCCCCATTAGAATGTTGTGTGTAATTTTCCCCTAGGCCATTCCAGTTATTGGTTTCGAGTGTCAGACTTGCGTAAATTTTTGTGGTTTCTCAAACATTCCTTAACTTCAATCTCCCATATCTCGCGAACGGATTGACGAGCTCGAGAAATTCCTGTTGCATCAGAAAGTATAATCTCGCCCGATTACAAAGGTATGTGTATTTTTCCCCTAGGGCTTTGTAGTTATTGGTTTCGAGTATCAGTCTTGCGAAAATTTTGATGGTTTCTCAACCATTCCTTAACTTCAAACTCCCATATCTCGCGAACGGATTGACGAACTCGAGAAATTCCTGTTGCATCTGAAAGTAGAAACTCGCCCGATTACAAAGGTATGTGTATTTTTCCCCTAGGCCATTCCAGTTATTGGTTTCGAGTATCACACTTGCCAAAATTTTGATGGTTTCTCAACCATTCCTTAACTTCAAACTCCCATATCTCGCGAACGGATTGACGAGCTCGAGAAATTCCTGTTGCATCTGAAAGCAGAAACCTGCCCCATTAGAATGGAGTGTGTAATTTTCCCCTAGGCCATTCCAGTTATTGGTTTCGAGTATCAGACTTGCGAAAATTTTTGTGGGTTCTCAACCATTCCTTAACTTCAAACTCCCATATCTCGCGAACGGATTAACGAGCTCGAGAAATTCCTGTTGCATCTGAATCCAGAAACTCGTCCGATTACAACGGTATGTGTATTTTTGCCCTAGGCCTTAGTAGTTATTGGTTTCGAGTATCAGACTTGCGAAAATTTTGATGGTTTCTCAACCATTCTTTTACGTCAAACTCCCATATCTCGCGAACGGATTGACGAACTCGAGGAATTCCTGTTGCATCTGAAAGTAGAAACCCGCCCCATTACAATGGTGTGTGTACTTTTCCCCCAGGCTATTCCAGTTATTGGTTGCGAGTATCAGTTTTGCGAAAATTTTGATGGTTTCTCAACCGTTCCTTCATTTCAAACTCCCATATCTCGCGAACGATTGACGAGCTCGAGAAATTCCTGTTGCATCTGAAAGTATAAACTCGTCCGATTACAACGGTATGTGTATTTTTGCCCTAGGCCATAGTAGTTATTGGTTTCGAGTATCAGACTTGCGAAAATTTTGATGGTTTCTCAACCATTCTTTTACGTCAAACTCCCATATCTCGCGAACGGATTGACGAACTCGAGGAATTCCTGTTGCATCTGAAAGTAGAAACCCGCCCCATTACAATGGTGTGTGTACTTTTCCCCCAGGCTATTCCAGTTATTGGTTGCGAGTATCAGTTTTGCGAAAATTTTGATGGTTTCTCAACCATTCTTTAACTTCAAACTCCGACACCTCGCGAACGGATTGGCGAACTCGAGAAATTCCTGTAGCACTTGAAAGTAGAAACTGGCCCGATTACAATGGTGTGTGTACTTTTCCCCTAGGCCATTCCAGTTATTGGTTTCGAGTATCACACTTGCGCAAATTTTGATGGTTTCTCAACCATTCCTTAATTTCAAACCCCCATATCTCGCGAACGGATTGACGAGCTCGAGAAATTCCTGTTGCATCTGAAAGTAGAAGCTCTCCCGATTACAAAGGTATGTGTATTTTTCCCCTAGGGCTTTGTAGTTATTGGTTTCGAGTATCAGACTTGCGAAAATTTAGATGCTTTCGAAAGCATTCCTTAACTTCATACTCCCATATCTCGCGAACGGATTGACGAACTCGAGAAATTCCTGTTGCATCTGAATCCAGCATCTCGTCCGATTACAACGGTATGTGTATTTTTGCCCCAGGCCATAGTAGTTATTGGTTTCGAGTATCAGACTTCCGAAAATTGTGATGGTCTCACAACCATTCCTTAACTTCAAACTCCGATACCTCTCGAACGGATTGGCGAAATCGAGAAATTCCTGTTGCATTTGAAAGTAGAAACTGGCCCGATTACAATGGTGTGTGTACTTTTCCCCTGGGCCGTTCCGTTTATTGGTTTCGAGAATCAGACTTACGAAAATTTTGATGGTTTCTCAACCATTCCTTATCTTCAAACTCCCATATCTCGCGAACGGATTGACGAGCTCGAGAAATTCCTGTTGCATCTGAAAGTAAAAAATCGCCCGATTACAAATGTATGTGTAATTTTCCCCTAGGGCTTTGTAGTTATTGGTTTCGGGTATCAGACTTGCGAAAATTTTGATGGTTTCTCAACCATTCCTTAACTTCAAACTCCCATATCTCGCGAACGGATTGACGAACTCGATTATTTCCTGTTGCATCTGAAAGTAGAAAGTCGACCGATTACAATGGTGTGTGTACTTTTTCACTAGGTCATTCCAGTTATTCGTTTCTAGCATCAGAATTGCGAAAATTTTGATGGTTTCTCAACCATTCCTTAACTTCAAACTCCCATATCTCGCGAACGGATTGACGAACTCGAGAAATTCCTGTTGCATCTGGAAGTAGAAACTCGCCCCATTACAATGGTGTGTGTACTTTTCCCCTAGGCCATTCCTGTTATTGGTTTCGAGTATCAGACTTGCGAAAATTTTGATGTTTTCTCAACCGTTCCTTAATTTCAAACTCCCATATCTCGCGAACGAATTGACGAACTCGAGAAATTCCTGGTGCATCTGAAAGCAGAAACTCGTCCGATTACAACGGTATGTGTATTTTTGCCCTAGGCCATGGTAGTTATTGGTTTCGAGTATCAGACTTGCGAAAATTTTGATGGTTTCTCAACCATTCCTTAACTTCAAACTCCCATATCTCGCGAACGGATTGACGAACTCGATTATTTCCTGTTGCATCTGAAAGTAGAATGTCGACCGATTACAATGGTGTGTGTACTTTTCCCCTAGGCCATTCCAGTTATTGGTGTCGAGTATCACACTTGCGCAAATTTTGATGGTTTCTCAACGATTCCTTAATTTCAAACCCCCATATCTCGCGAACGGATTGACGAGCTCGAGAAATTCCTGTTGCATCTGAAAGTAGAAGCTCTCCCGATTACAAAGGTATGTGTATTTTTCCCCTAGGGCTTTGTAGTTATTGGTTTCGAGTATCAGACTTGCGAAAATTTTGATGCTTTCGAAAGCATTCCTTAACTTCATACTCCCATATCTCGCGAACGGATTGACGAACTCGAGAAATTCCTGTTGCATCTGAATCCAGCATCTCGTCCGATTACAACGGTATGTGTATTTTTGCCCTAGGCCATAGTAGTTATTGGTTTCGAGTATCAGACTTCCGAAAATTGTGATGGTTTCTCAACCATTCCTTAACTTCAAAGTCCCATATCTCGCGAACGGATTGACGAGCTCGAGAAATTCCTGTTGCATCTGAAAGTTGAAACTCAACCGATTACAAAGGTATGTGTATCTTTCTCCTAGGCCTTTGTAGTTATTGGTTTCGAGTATCAGACTTGCGAATATTTTGATGGCTTCTCAAGCATTCCTTAACTTCAAACTCCCATATCTCGCGAACGGATTGACGAACTCGAGAAATTCCTGTTGCATCTGAAAGTAAAAAATCGCCCGATTACAAATGTATGTGTAATTTTCCCCTAGGGCTTTGTAGTTATTGGTTTCGGGTATCAGACTAGCGAAAATTTTGATGGCTTCACAACCATTCCTTAACTTCAAAGTCCCATACCTCGCGAACGGATTGACGAGCTCGAGAAATTCCTGTTGCATCTGAAAGTAGAAACTCAACCGATGACAAAGGTATGTGTATCTTTCTCCTAGGCCTTTGTAGTTATTGGTTTCGAGTATCTGACTTGCGAATATGTTGATGGTTTCTCAAGCATTCCTTAACTTCAAACTCCCATATCTCGCTGAACGGATTGACGAACTCGATGAATTCCTGTTGCATCTGAAAGTAGAAACTCGCCCCATTACAATGGTGTGTGTACTTTTCCCCTAGGCCATTCCAGTTATTGGTTTCGAGTATCAGTTTTGCGAAAATTTTGATGGATTCTCAACCATTCCTTAACTTCAAACTCCCATATCTCGCGAACGGATTGACGAACTCGAGGAATTCCTGTTGCATCTGAAAGTAGAAACCCGCCCCATTATAACGGTATTTGTATTTTTGCCCTAGGCCATAGTAGTTATTAGTTTCGAGTATCAGACTTGCGAAAATTTTGATGGTTTCTCAACCATTCCTTAACTTCAAACTCCCATATCTCGCGAACGGATTGACGAACTCGATTATTTCCTGTTGCATCTGAAAGTAGAATGTCGACCGAATACAATGGTGGGTGTAGTTTTTCCCTAGGTCATTCCAGTTATTCGTATCTAGTATCAGAATTGCGAAAATTTTGATGGTTTCTCAACCATTCCTTAACTTCAAACTGCCATATCTCGCGAACGGATAGACGAACTCGAGAAATTCCTGTTGCATCTGAAAGTAGAAACTCGCACGATTACAATGGTGTGTGTACTTTTCCCCTGGGCCGTTCCATTTATTGGTTTCGAGAATCAGACTTACGGAAATTTTGATGGTTTCTCAACCATTCCTTAACTTCAAACTCCCATATCTCGCGAACGGATTGACGAGCTCGAGAAATTCCTGTTGCATCTGAAAGTGAAAAATCGCCCGATTACAAATGTATGTGTAATTTTCCCCTAGGGCTTTGTAGTTATTGGTTTCGGGTATCAGACTTGCGAAAATTTTGGTGGTTTCTCAACCATTCCTTAACTTCAAAGTCCCATACCTCGCGAACGGATTGACGAGCTCGAGAAATTCCTGTTGCATCTGAAAGTAGAAACTCAACCGATGACAAAGGTATGTGTATCTTTCTCCTAGGCCTTTGTAGTTATTGGTTTCGAGTATCTGACTTGCGAATATGTTGATGGTTTCTCAAGCATTCCTTAACTTCAAACTCCCATATCTCGCTGAACGGATTGACGAACTCGATGAATTCCTGTTGCATCTGAAAGTAGAAACTCGCCCCATTACAATGGTGTGTGTACTTTTCCCCTAGGCCATTCCAGTTATTGGTTTCGAGTATCAGTTTTGCGAAAATTTTGATGGTTTCTCAACCGTTCCTTAATTTCAAACTCCCATATCTCGCGAACGGATTGACGAGCTCGAGAAATTCCTGTTGCATCTGAAAGTATAATCTCGCCCCATTACAAAGGTATGTGTAATTTTACCCTAGGCCATTCCTTTTATTGGTTTCGAGTATCACTCTTGCGAAAATTTTGATGGATTCTCAACCATTCCTTAACTTCAAACTCCCATATCTCGCGAACGGATTGACGAACTCGAGGAATTCCTGTTGCATCTGAAAGTAGAAACCCGCCCCATTACAACGGTATTTGTATTTTTGCCCTAGGCCATAGTAGTTATTAGTTTCGAGTATCAGACTTGCGAAAATTTTGATGGTTTCTCAACCATTCCTTAACTTCAAACTCCCATATCTCGCGAACGGATTGACGAACTCGATTATTTCCTGTTGCATCTGAAAGTAGAATGTCGACCGAATACAATGGTGGGTGTAGTTTTTCCCTAGGTCATTCCAGTTATTCGTATCTAGTATCAGAATTGCGAAAATTTTGATGGTTTCTCAACCATTCCTTAACTTCAAACTGCCATATCTCGCGAACGGATAGACGAACTCGAGAAATTCCTGTTGCATCTGAAAGTAGAAACTCGCACGATTACAATGGTGTGTGTACTTTTCCCCTGGGCCGTTCCATTTATTGGTTTCGAGAATCAGACTTACGGAAATTTTGATGGTTTCTCAACCATTCCTTAACTTCAAACTCCCATATCTCGCGAACGGATTGACGAGCTCGAGAAATTCCTGTTGCATCTGAAAGTGAAAAATCGCCCGATTACAAATGTATGTGTAATTTTCCCCTAGGGCTTTGTAGTTATTGGTTTCGGGTATCAGACTTGCGAAAATTTTGGTGGTTTCTCAACCATTCCTTAACTTCAAAGTCCCATACCTCGCGAACGGATTGACGAGCTCGAGAAATTCCTGTTGCATCTGAAAGTAGAAACTCAACAGATGACAAAGGTATGTGTATCTTTCTCCTAGGCCTTTGTAGTTATTGGTTTCGAGTATCAGACTTGCGAATATTTTGATGGTTTCTCAAGCATTCCTTAACTTCAAACTCCCATATCTCGCGAACGGATTGACGAACTCGAGGAATTCCTGTTGCATCTGAAAGTAGAAACTCGCCCCATTACAATGGTGTGTGTAGTTTTTCCCTAGGCCATTCCAGTTATAGGTTTCGAGTATCAGTTTTGCGAATATTTTGATGGTTTCTCAACCGTTCCTTAATTTCAAACTCCCATATCTCGCGAACGGATTGACCAGCTCGAGAAATTCCTGTTGCATCTGAAAGTATAAACTCGCCCGATTACAAAGATACGTGACTTTTTCCCCAAGGCTATTCCAGTTATTGGTTGCGAGTATCAGTTTTGCGAAAATTTTGATGGTTTCTCAACCGTTCCTTAATTTCAAACTCCCATATCTCGCGAACGATTGACGAGCTCCAGAAATTCTTGTTGCATCTGAATGTAGAAACTCGCCCCATTACAACGGTATGTGTATTTTTCCCCTAGGCCAGTCCAGTTATTGGATTCGAGTATCACACTTGCGAAAATTTTGATTGTTTCTCAACCATTCCTTAACTTCAAACTCCCATATCTCGCGAACGAATTGACGAACTGGAGAAATTCCTGTTGCATCTGAAAGCAGAAACTCGTCCGATTACAACGGTATGTGTATTTTTGCCCTGGGCCATAGTAGTTATTGGTTTCGAGTATCAGACTTGCGAAAATTTTGATGGTGTCTCAACCATTCCTTAACTTCAAACTCCCATATCTCGCGAACGGATTGACGATCTCGAGGAATTCCTGTTGCATCTGAAAGTAGAAACCCGCCCCATTACAATGGTGTGTGTACTTTTCCCCCAGGCTATTCCAGTTATTGGTTGCGAGTATCAGTTTTGCGAAAATTTTGATGGTTTCTCAACCGTTCCTTCATTTCAAACTCCCATATCTCGCGAACGATTGACGAGCTCGAGAAATTCCTGTTGCATCTGAAAGTATAAACTCGTCCGATTACAACGGTATGTGTATTTTTGCCCTAGGCCATAGTAGTTATTGGTTTCGAGTATCAGACTTGCGAAAATTGTGATGGTTTGTCAAGCATTCCTTAACTTCAAACTCCGACACCTCGCGAACGGATTGGCGAACTCGAGAAATTCCTGTAGCACTTGAAAGTAGAAACTGGCCCGATTACAATGGTGTGTGTACTTTTCCCCTAGGCCGTTCCAGTTATTGGTTTCGAGTATCAGTTTTGCGAAAATTTTGATGGTTTCTCAACCGATCCTTAATTTCAAACTCCCATATCTCGCGAACGGATTGACGAGCTCGAGAAATTCCTGTTGCATCTGAAAGTATAAACTCGCCCGATTACAAAGGTATGTGTATTTTTCCCCTAGGCCATTCCAGTTATTGGATTCGAGTATCACACTTGCGAAAATTTTGATTGTTTCTCAACCATTCCTTAACTTCAAACTCCCATATCTCGCGAACTGATTGACGAACTCGAGAAATTCCTGTTGCATCTGAAAGTAGAAACTCGCCCCATTACAATGGTGTGTGTACTTTTCCCCTAGGCCACTCCTGTTATTGGTTTCGAGTATCAGACTTGCGAAAATTTTGATGTTTCCTCAACCGTTCCTTAATTTCAAACTCCCATATCTCGCGAACGGATTGACGAACTGGAGAAATTCCTGTTGCATCTGAAAGCAGAAACTCGTCCGATTACAACGGTATGTGTATTTTTGCCCTAGGCCATGGTAGTTATTGGTTTCGAGTATCAGACTTGCGAAAATTTTGATGGTTTCTCAACCGTTCCTTAATTTCAAACTCCCATGTCTCGCGAACGGATTGATGAACTCGAGAAATTCCTGTTGCATCTAAAAGCAGAAACTCGCCCGATACAACGGTATGTGTATTTTCGCCCTAGGCCATAGTAGTTATTGGTTTCGAGTATCAGACTTGCGAAAATTGTGATGGTTTGTCAAGCATTCCTTAACTTCAAACTCCGACACCTCGCGAACGGATTGACGAGCTCGAGAAATTCCTGTTGCATCTGAAAGTAGAAACTCAACCGATGACAAAGGTATGTGTATCTTTCTCCTAGGCCTCTGTAGTTATTGGTTTCGAGTATCTGACTTGAGAATATGTTGATGGTTTCTCAAGCATTCCTTAACTTCTAACTCCCATATCTCGCTGAACGGATTGACGAACTCGAGGAATTCCTGTTGCATCTGATAGTAGAAACTCGCCCCATTACAACGGTGTGTGTACTTTTCCCCTAGGCCATTCCAGTTATTGGTTTCGAGTATCAGTTTTGCGAAAATTTTGATGGTTTCTCAACCGTTCCTTAATTTCAAACTCCCATATCTCGCGAACGGATTGACGAGCTCGAGAAATTCCTGTTGCATCTGAAAGTATAAACTCGCCCCATTACAAAGGTATGTGTATTTTTCCCCTAGGCCATTCCAGTTATTGGTTTCGAGTATCACACTTGCGAAATTTTGATGGTTTCTCAACCATTCCTTAACTTCAAACTCCCATATCTCGCGAACGGATTGACGAACTCGAGAAATTCCTGTTGCATCTGAAAGTAAAAAATCGCCCGATTACAAAGGTATGTGTAATTTTCCCCTATGCCATTCCTGTTATTGGTTTCGAGTATCACACTTGCGAAAATTTTGATGGTTTTTCAACCATTCCTTAACTTCAAACTCCCATATCTCGCGAATGGATTGACGAACTCGAGAAATTCCTGTTGCATCTGAAAACAGAAACTCGCCCGATTACAATGGTATGTGTACTTTTCCCCAAGGCCATTCCAGTTATTGGTTTCGAGTATCAAACTTGCGAAAATTTTGATGGATTCTCAACCATTTCTTAACTTCAAACTCCCATATCTCGCGAACGGATTGACGAACTCGAGGAATTCCTGTTGCATCTGAAAGTAGAAACCCGCCCCATTACAACGGTATTTGTATTTTTGCCCTAGGCCATAGTAGTTATTAATTTCGAGTATCAACTTGCGAAAATTTTGATGGTTTCTCAACCATTCCTTAACTTCAAACTCCCATATCTCGCGAACGGATTGACGAGCTCGAGAAATTCCTGTTGCATCTGAAAGTGAAAAATCGCCCGATTACAAATGTATGTGTAATTTTCCCCTAGGGCTTTGTAGTTATTGGTTTCGGGTATCAGACTTGCGAAAATTTTGGTGGTTTCTCAACCATTCCTTAACTTCAAAGTCCCATACCTCGCGAACGGATTGACGAGCTCGAGAAATTCCTGTTGCATCTGAAAGTATAAACTCGCCCGATTACAAAGGTACGTGTCTTTTTCCCCAAGGCTATTCCAGTTATTGGTTGCGAGTATCAGTTTTGCGAAAATTTTGATGGTTTCTCAAACGTTCCTTAATTTCAAACTCCCATGTCTCGCGAACGGATTGGTGAACTCGAGAAATTCCTGTTGCATCTAAAAGCAGAAACTCGCCCGATACAACGGTATGTGCATTTTTGCCCTAGGCCATAGTAGTTATTAGTTTCGAGTATCAGACTTGCGAAAATTTTGATGGTCTCTCAACCATTCCTTAACTTCAAACTCCCATATCTCGCGAACGGATGGACGAACTCGATTATTTCCTGTTGTATCTGAAAGTCGAATGTCGACCGATTACAATGGTGTGTGTACTTTTTCCCTAGGTCATTCCAGTTATTCGTTTCTAGCATCAGAATTGCGAAAATTTTGATGATTTCTCAACCATTCCTTAACTTCAAACTCCCATATCTCGCGAACGGATTGACGAACTCGAGGAATTCCTGTTGCATCTGAAAGTAGAAACTCGCCCCATCACAATGGTGTGTGTACTTTTCCCCAAGGCTATTCCAGTTATTGGTTGCGAGTATCAGTTTTGCGAAAATTTTGATGGTTTCTCAACCGTTCCTTAATTTCAAACTCCCATATCTCGCGAACGGATTGACGAACTCGATTATTTCCTGTTGTATCTGAAAGTAGAATGTCGACCGATTACAATGGTGTGTGTACTTTTTCCCTAGGTCATTCCAGTTATTCGTTTCTAGCATCAGAATTGCGAAAATTTTGATGATTTCTCAAGCATTCCTTAACTTCAAACTCCCACATCTCGCGAACGGATTGACGAACTCGAGAAATTCCTGTTGCATCTAAAAGCAGAAACTCGCCCGATTACAACGGTATTTGTATTTTTGCCCTAGGCCGTTCCAGTTATTGGTTTCGTGTATCAGACTTGCGAAAATTTTGGCGGTTTCTCAACCATTCCTTAACTTCAAACTCCCATATCTCGCGAACGGATTGACGAGCTCGAGGTATTCCTGTTGCATCTGAAAGTAGAAACTCGCCCCATTAGAATGGTGTGTGCAATTTTTGCCTAGGCCATTCCAGTTATTGGTTTCGAGTATCAGACTTGCGAAAATTTTGATGGTTTGTCAACCATTCCTTAACTTCAAACTCCCATATCTCGCGAACGGATTGACGAACTCGATTATTTCCTGTTGTATCTGAAAGTAGAATGTCGACCGATTACAATGGTGTGTGTACTTTTTCCCTAGGTCATTCCAGTTATTCGTTTCTAGCTACAGAATTGCGATAATTTTGATGGTTTCTCAACCATTCCTTAACTTCAAACTCCCATATCGCGCGAACGGACTGACGAACTCGAGAAATTCCTATTGCATCTGAAAGTAGAAACTCGCCCGATTACAAAGGTATGTGTACTTTTCCCCAAGGCCATTCCAGTTATTGGTTTCGAGTATCACACTTGCGAAAATTGTGATGGTTTCTCAACCGTTCCTTAATTTCGAACTCCCATGTCTCGCGAACGGTTTGATGAACTCGAGAAATTCCTGTTGCATCTAAAAGCAGAAACTCGCCCGATACAACGGTATGTGTATTTTTGCCCTAGGCCATAGTAGTTATTGGTTTCGAGTATCAAACTTGCGAAAATTTTGATGGTTTCTCAACCATTCTTTAACTTCAAACTCCGATACCTCGCGAACGGATTGGCGAACTCGAGAAATTCCTGTTGCATCTGAAAGTAGAAACTCGCCCGATTACAAGGGTATGTGTATTTTTCCCCTGGGCCATAGTAGTTATTGGTTTCGAGTCTCAGACTTCCGAAAATTATGATGGTCCACAACCATTCTTTAACTTCAAACTCCCATATCTCGCGAACGGATTGACGAACTCGAGAAATTCCTGTTGCATCTGAATGTAGAAACTCGCCCGATTACAACGGTATGTGTATTTTTGCCCTAGGCCATAGTAGTTATTGGTTTCGAGTATCAGACTTGCGAAAATTTTAATGGTTTCTCAAGCATTCCTTAACTTCAAACTCCCATATCTCGCGAACGGATTGACGAACTCGAGAAATTCCTGTTGCATTTGAAAGTAGAAACTTGCCCGATTACAATGGTGTGTGTACTTCTCCCCTAGGCCGTTCCAGTTATTGGTTTCGAGTATCAGACTTGCGAAAATATTGATGGTTTCTCAACCATTCCTTAACTTCAAACTCCCATATCTCGCGAACGGATTGACGAGCTCGAGAAATTCCTGTTGCATCTGAAAGTATAAACCCGCCCGATTACAAAGGTATGTGTATTTTTCCCCTAGGGCGTTGTAGTTATTGGCTTCGAGTATCAGACTTGCGATGATTTTGATGGTTCCTCAAGCATTCCTTAACTCCAAACTCCCATATCTCGCGAACGGATTGACGAACTCGATTATTTCCTGTTGCATCTGAAAGTAGAAAGTCTACCGATTACAATAGTGTGTGTACTTTTCCCATAGGTCATTCCAGTTATTCGTTTCTAGCATCAGAATTGCGAAAATTTTGATGGTTTCTCAACCATTCCTTAACTTCAAACTCCCATATCTCGCGAACGGATTGACGAACTCGAGAAAATCCTATGGCATCTGAAAGTAGAAACTCGCCCGATTACAAAGGTATGTGCATTTTTCCCCTAGGCCATGGTAGTTATTGGCTTCGAGTATCAGACTTGCGAAAATTGTGATGATTTCTCAACCATTCCTTAACTTCAAACTCCCATATGTCGCGAACGGATTGACGTTTCTCGAGAAATTCCTGTTGCATCTGAAAGTATAAACCCGCCCGATTACAAAGGTATGTGTATTTTTGCCCTAGGCCATAGTAGTTATTGGTTTCGAGTATCAGACTTGCGAAAATTGTGATGGTTTCTCAACCATTCTTTAACTTCAAACTCCAATATCTCGCGAACAGATTGTCGAACTCGAGGAATTCCTGTTGCATCTGAAAGTAGAAACTCGCCCCATTACAATGGTGTGTGTATTTTTCCCCTAGGCCATAGTAGTTGTTGGTTTCGAGTATCAGACTTCCGAAAATTGTGATGGTCTCACAACCATTCCTTAACTTCAAACTCCCATATCTCGCGAACGGATTGACGAACTCGAGGAATTCCTGTTGCATCTGAAACTAGAAACTCGCCCCGTTACAATGGTGTGTGTACTTTTCCCCTAGGCCATTCCAGTTATTGGTTTCGAGTATCAGACTTGCGACAATTTTGATGGTTCCTCAAACATTCCTTATTTTCACACTTCCATATCTCGCGAACGGATTGACGAACACGAGAATTTCCTATTGCATCTGAAAGCAGAAACTCGCCCGATTACAACGGTATGTGAATTTTTGCCCTAGGCCATGGTAGTTATTGGATTCGAGTATCAGACTTGCGAAAATTTTGATGATTTCTCAACCATTCCTTAACTTCAAACTCCCATACCTCGCGAACGCATTGACGAACTCGAGAAATTCCTGTTGTATCTGAAAGTAGAAACTCGCCGGATTACAATGGTGTGTGTACTTTAGCCTAGGCCATTCCAGTTATTGGATTCGAGTATCAGACAAGCGAAAATTTTGATGGTTTCTCAACGATTCCTTAAATTCAAACTCCAATATCTCGCGAACGGGTTGACGAACTCGAGAAATTCCTGTTGCATCTGAAAGCAGAAACTCGCCCTATTACATCGGTGTGTGTACTTTTCCCCTAGGCCATTACAGTTGTTGGTTTCGAGTATCAGACCAGCGAAAATTTTGATGGTTTCTCAACCATTCCTTAACTTCACACTTCCATATCTCGCGAACGGATTGACGAACTCGAGAATTTCCCATTGCATCTGAAAGCAGAAACTCGCCCGATTACAACGGTTTGTGAATTTTTGCCCTAGGCCATAGTAGTTATTGGATTCGAGTATCAGACTTGCCAAAATTTTGATGATTTCTCAACCATTCCTTAACTTCAAACTCCCATACCTCGCGAACGCATTGACGAACTCGAGAAATTCCTGTTGTATCTGAAAGTAGAAACTCGCCGGATTACAATGGTGTGTGTACTTTAACCCAGGCCATTCCAGTTATTGGTTTCGAGTATCAGACTTGCGAAAATTTTGATGGTTTGTCAACCATTCCTTAACTTCAAACTCCCATATCTCGCGAACGGATTGACGAGCTCGAGAAATTCCTGTTGCATCTGAAAGTAGAAACTCGCCCGATTACAAAGGTATGTGTATCTTTCTCCTGGGCCTTTGTAGTTATTGGTTTCGAGTATCAGACTTGCGAATGTTTTGATGGTGTCTCAAGCATTCCTTAACTTCAAACTCCCGTATCTCCCGAACGGATTGACGAACTCGATTATTTCCTGTTGTATCTGAAAGTAGAATGTCGACCGATTACAATGGTGTGTGTACTTTTTCCCTAGGTCATTCCAGTTATTCGTTTCTAGCAACAGAATTGCGAAAATTTTGATGGTTTCTCAACCATTCCTTAACTTCAAACTCCCATATCTCGCGAACGGATTGACGAACTCGATTATTTCCTGTTGCTTCTGAAAGTAGAAAGTCGACCGATTACAATCGTGTGTGTACTTTTTCCCTAGGTCATTCCAGTTATTCGTTTCTAGCAACAGAATTGCGAAAATTTTGATGGTTTCTCAAGCATTCCTTAACTTCAAACTCCCATGTCTCGCGAACGGATTGACGAACTCGATTATTTCCTGTTGCATCTGAAACTAGAAACTCGCCCCGTTACAATGGTGTGTGTACTTTTCCCCTAGGCCATTCCAGTTATTGGTTTCGAGTATCAGACTTGCGACAATTTTGATGGTTCCTCAAACATTCCTTATTTTCACACTTCCATATCTCGCTAACGGATTGACGAACACGAGAATTTCCTATTGCATCTGAAAGCAGAAACTCGCCCGATTACAACGGTATGTGAATTTTTGCCCTAGGCCATGGTAGTTATTGGATTCGAGTATCAGACTTGCGAAAATTTTGATGATTTCTCAACCATTCCTTAACTTCAAACTCCCATACCTCGCGAACGCATTGACGAACTCGAGAAATTCCTGTTGTATCTGAAAGTAGAAACTCGCCGGATTACAATGGTGTGTGTACTTTAGCCTAGGCCATTCCAGTTATTGGATTCGAGTATCAGACAAGCGAAAATTTTGATGGTTTCTCAACGATTCCTTAAATTCAAACTCCATTATCTCGCGAACGGGTTGACGAACTCGAGAAATTCCTGTTGCATCTGAAAGCAGAATCTCGCCCTATTACATCGGTGTGTGTACTTTTCCCCTAGGCCATTACAGTTGTTGGTTTCGAGTATCAGACCAGCGAAAATTTTGATGGTTTCTCAACCATTCCTTAACTTCACACTTCCATATCTCGCGAACGGATTGACGAACTCGAGAATTTCCCATTGCATCTGAAAGCAGAAACTCGCCCGATTACAACGGTTTGTGAATTTTTGCCCTAGGCCATAGTAGTTATTGGATTCGAGTATCAGACTTGCCAAAATTTTGATGATTTCTCAACCATTCCTTAACTTCAAACTCCCATATCTCGCGAACGGATTGACGAGCTCGAGAAATTCCTGTTGCATCTGAAAGTAGAAACTCGCCCGATTACAAAGGTATGTGTATCTTTCTCCTGGGCCTTTGTAGTTATTGGTTTCGAGTATCAGACTTGCGAATGTTTTGATGGTTTCTCAAGCATTCCTTAACTTCAAACTCCCGTATCTCCCGAACGGATTGACGAACTCGATTATTTCCTGTTGTATCTGAAAGTAGAATGTCGACCGATTACAATGGTGTGTGTACTTTTTCCCTAGGTCATTCCAGTTATTCGTTTCTAGCAACAGAATTGCGAAAATTTTGATGGTTTCTCAACCATTCCTTAACTTCAAACTCCCATATCTCGCGAACGGATTGACGAACTCGATTATTTCCTGTTGCTTCTGAAAGTAGAAAGTCGACCGATTACAATCGTGTGTGTACTTTTTCCCTAGGTCATTCCAGTTATTCGTTTCTAGCAACAGAATTGCGAAAATTTTGATGGTTTCTCAAGCATTCCTTAACTTCAAACTCCCATGTCTCGCGAACGGATTGACGAACTCGATTATTTCCTGTTGCATCTGAAAGTAGAAAGTCTACCGATTACAGTGGCGTGTGTACTTTTCCCCTAGGTCATTCCAGATATTGGTTTCGAGTATCAGACTTGCGAAATTTGTGATGGTTTCCCAACCATTCCTTAACTTCAAACTCCCATATCTCCCGAACGGATTGACGAACTCGATTATTTCCTGTTGTATCTGAAAGTAGAATGTCGACCGATTACAATAGTGTGTGTAGTTTTTCCCTAGGTCATTCCAGTTATTCGTTTCTAGCAACAGAATTGCGAAAATTTTGATGGTTTCTCAACCATTCCTTAACTTCAAACTCCCATATCGCGCGAACGGATTGACGAACTCGAGAAATTCCTGTTGCATCTGTAAGTAGAAACTCGCCCGATACAACGGTATGTGTATTTTTGCCCTAGGCCATTGTAGTTATTGGTTTCGAGTATCAAACTTGCGAAAATTTTGATGGTTTCTCAACCATTCTTTAACTTCAAACTCCGATACCTCGCGAACGGATTGGCTAACTCGAGAAATTCCTGTTGCATCTGAAAGTAGAAACTCGCCCGATTTCATGGGTATGTGCATTTTTGCCCTAGGCCATAGTAGTTATTGGTTTCGAGTATCAGACTTGCGAAAATTTTGATGATTTCTCAACCATTCCTTAACTTCAAACTCCCATATCTCGCGAACGGATTGACGAACTCGAGAATTTCCTATTGCATCTAAAAGCAGAAACTCGCCCGATACAACGGTATGTGTATTTTTGCCCTAGGCCATTGTAGTTATTGGTTTCGAGTATCAAACTTGCGAAAATTTTGATGGTTTCTCAACCATTCCTTATTTTCACACTTCCATATCTCGCGAACGGATTGACGAACACGAGAATTTCCTATTGCATCTGAAAGCAGAAACTCGCCCGATTACAACGGTGTGTGTCCTTTTCCCCTAGGCCATTCCAGTTGTTGGTTTCGAGTATCAGACCAGTGAAAATTTTGATGTTTTGTCAACCATTCCTTAACTTGACACTTCCATATCTCGCGAACGGATTGACGAACTCGAGAATTTCCTATTGCATCTGAAAGCAGAAACTCGCCCGATTACAACGGTGTGTGTACTTTTCCCCTAGGCTATTCCAGTTGTTGGTTTCGTGTATCAGACCAGCGAAAATTTTGATTGTTTCTCAACCATTCCTTAACTTCACACTTCCATATCTCGCGAACGGATTGACGAACTCGAGAATTTCCTATTGCATCTGAAAGCAGAAACTCGCCCGATTACAACGGTATGTGTATTTTTGCCCTAGGCCATAGTAGTTATTGGATTCGGGTATCAGACTTGCGAAAATTTTGATGATTTCTCAACCATTCCTTAACTTCAAACTCCCATTTCTCGCGAACGGATTGACGAACTCGAGAAATTCCTGTTGCATATGAAAGTAGAAACTCGCCAGATTACAATGGTATGTGTACTTTTCCCCTAGGCCTTTCCAGCTGTTGGTTTCGAGTATCAGACCAGCGAAAATTTTGATGGTTTCTCAACCATTCCTTAACTTCACACTTCCATATCTCGCGAACGGATTGACGAACTCGAGAATTTCCCATTGCATCTGAAAGCAGAAACTCGCCCGATTACAACGGTATGTGAATTTTTGCCCTAGGCCATAGTAGTTATTGTATTCGAGTATCAGACTTGCCAAAATTTTCATGATTTCTCAACCATTCCTTAACTTCAAACTCCCATACCTCGCGAACGCATTGACGAACTCGAGAAATTCCTGTTGTATCTGAAGGTGGAAACTCGCCGGATTACAATGGTGTGTGTACTTTAACCCAGGCCATTCCAGTTATTGGTTTCGAGTATCAGACTTGCGAAAATTTTGATGGTTTGTCAACCATTCCTTAACTTCAAACTCCCATATCTCGCGAACGGATTGACGAGCTCGAGAAATTTCTGTTGCATCTGAAAGTAGAAACTCGCCCGATTACAAAGGTATGTGTATCTTTCTCCTGGGCCTTTGTAGTTATTGGTTTCGAGTATCAAACTTGCGAAAATTTTGATGGTTTCTCAACCATTCTTTAACTTCAAACTCCGATACCTCGCGAACGGATTGGCGAACTCGAGAAATTCCTGTTGCATCTGAAAGTAGAAACTCGCCCGATTACAAGGGTATGTGCATTTTTGCCCTAGGCCATAGTAGTTATTGGTTTCGAGTATCAGACTTGCGAAAATTTCGATGGTTTCTCAACCATTCCTTAACTTCACACTTCCATATCTCGCGAACGGATTGACGACCTCGAGAATTTCCTATTGCATCTGAAAGCAGAAACTCGCCCGATTACAACGGTATGTGTATTTTTCCTCTAGGCCATTGTAGTTATTGGTTTCGAGTATCAGACTTGCGAAAATTTTGATTGTTTCTCAACCATTCCTTAACTTCACACTTCCATATCTCGCGAACGGATTGACGAACTCGAGAATTTCCCATTGCATCTGAAAGCAGAAACTCGCCCGATTACAACGGTATGTGAATTTTTGCCATAGGCCATAGTAGTTATTGGATTCGAGTATCAGACTTGCCAAAATTTTGATGATTTCTCAACCATTCCTTAACTTCAAACTCCCATACCTCGCGAACGCATTGACGAACTCGAGAAATTCCTGTTGTATCTGAAAGTAGAAACTCGCCGGATTACAATGGTGTGTGTATCTTTCTCCTGGGCCTTTGTAGTTATTGGTTTCGAGTATCAGACTTGCGAATGTTTTGATGGTTTCTCAAGCATTCCTTAACTTCAAACTCCCATATCTCCCGAACGGATTGACGAACTCGATTATTTCCTGTTGTATCTGAAAGTAGAATGTCGACCGATTACAATGGTGTGTGTACTTTTTCCCTAGGTCATTCCAGTTATTCGTTTCTAGCAACAGAATTGCGAAAATTTTGATGGTTTCTCAACCATTCCTTAACTTCAAACTCCCATATCGCGCGAACGGATTGACGAACTCGAGAAATTCCTGTTGCATCTGTAAGTAGAAACTCGCCCGATTACAAAGGTATGTGTACTTTTCCCCTAAGCCTTTGTAGTTATTGGTTTCGAGTATCAGAGTCGCGAAAATTTTGATGGTTTCTCAACCGTTCCTTAATTTCGAACTCCCATGTCTCGCGAACGGTTTGATGAACTCGAGAAATTCCTGTTGCATCTAAAGCAGAAACTCGCCCGATACAACGGTATGTGTATTTTTGCCCTAGGCCATAGTAGTTATTGGTTTCGAGTATCAAACTTGCGAAAATTTTGATGGTTTCTCAACCATTCTTTAACTTCAAACTCCGATACCTCGCGAACGGATTGGCGAACTCGAGAAATTCCTGTTGCATCTGAAAGTAGAAACTCGCCCGATTTCATGGGTATGTGCATTTTTGCCCTAGGCCATAGTAGTTATTGGTTTCGAGTATCAGACTTGCGAAAATTTCGGTGGTTTCTCAACCATTCCTTAACTTCAAACTCCCATATCTCGCGAACGGATTGACGAACTCGAGAATTTCCTATTGCATCTAAAAGCAGAAACTCGCCCGATACAACGGTATGTGTATTTTTGCCCCAGGCCATTGTAGTTATTGGTTTCGAGTATCAAACTTGCGAAAATTTTGATGGTTTCTCAACCATTCCTTAACTTCAAACTCCCATATCTCGCGAACGGATTGACGACCTCGAGAATTTCCTATTGCATCTGAAAGCAGAAACTCGCCCGATTACAACGGTATGTGTATTTTTCCCCTAGGCCTTTCCAGTTGTTGGTTTCGAGTATCAGACCAGCGAAAATTTTGATGGTTTCTCAAACATTCCTTATTTTCACACTTCCATATCTCGCGAACGGATTGACGAACACGAGAATTTCCTATTGCATCTGAAAGCAGAAACTCGCCCGATTACAACGGTGTGTGTACTTTTCCCCCTGGCCATTCCAGTTGTTGGTTTCGAGTATCAGACCAGTGAAAATTTTGATGGTTTGTCAACCATTCCTTAACTTCACACTTCCATATCTCGCGAACGGATTGACGAACTCGAGAATTTCCTATTGCATCTGAAAGCAGAAACTCGCCCGATTACAACGGTGTGTGTACTTTTCCCCTAGGCCATTCCAGTTGTTGGTTTCGTGTATCAGACCAGCGAAAATTTTGATGGTTTCTCAACCATTCCTTAACTTCACACTTCCATATCTCGCGAACGGATTGACGAACTCGAGAATTTCCTATTGCATCTGAAATCAGAAACTCGCCCGATTACAACGGTATGTGTATTTTTGCCCTAGGCCATAGTAGTTATTGGATTCGGGTATCAGACTTGCGAAAATTTTGATGATTTCTCAACCATTCCTTAACTTCAAACTCCCATTTCTCGCGAACGGATTGACGAACTCGAGAAATTCCTGTTGCATATGAAAGTAGAAACTCGCCAGATTACAATGGTATGTGTACTTTTCCCCTAGGCCTTTCCAGTTGTTGGTTTCGAGTATCAGACCAGCGAAAATTTTGATGGTTTCTCAACCATTCCTTAACTTCAAACTCCCATATCTCGCGAACGGATTGACAAACTCGAGAAATTCCTGTTGCATCTGAAAGCAGAAACTCGCCCGATTACAAGGGTATGTGCATTTTTGCCCTAGGCCATAGTAGTTATTGGTTTCGAGTATCAGACTTGCGAAAATTTCGATGGTTTCTCAACCATTCCTTAACTTCAAACTCCCATATCTCGCGAACGGATTGACGACCTCGAGAATTTCCTATTGCATCTGAAAGCAGAAACTCGCCCGATTACAACGGTATGTGTATTTTTCCTCTAGGCCATTGTAGTTATTGGTTTCGAGTATCAGACTTGCGAAAATTTTGATGGTTTCTCAAACATTCCTTATTTTCACACTTCAATATGTCGCGAACGGATTGACGAACACGAGAATTTCCTATTGCATCTGAAAGCAGAAACTCGCCCGATTACAACGGTGTGTGTACTTTTCCCCTAGGCCATTCCAGTTGTTGGTTTCGTGTATCAGACCAGCGAAAATTTTGATGGTTTCTCAACCATTCCTTAACTTCACACTTCCATATCTCGCGAACGGATTGACGAACTCGAGAATTTCCTATTGCATCTGAAAGCAGAAACTCGCCCGATTACAACGGTATGTGTATTTTTGCCCTAGGCCATAGTAGTTATTGGATTCGGGTATCAGACTTGCGAAAATTTTGATGATTTCTCAACCATTCCTTAACTTCAAACTCCCATTTCTCGCGAACGGATTGACGAACTCGAGAAATTCCTGTTGCATATGAAAGTAGAAACTCGCCAGATTACAATGGTGTGTGTACTTTTCCCCTAGGCCTTTCCAGTTGTTGGTTTCGAGTATCAGACCAGCGAAAATTTTGATGGTTTCTCAACCATTCCTTAACTTCAAACTCCCATATCTCGCGAACGGATTGACAAACTCGAGAAATTCCTGTTGCATCTGAAAGTAGAAATTCGCCCGCTTAGAAAGATATGTGTGTTTTCCCCCTAGGCCTTTGTAGTTATTGGATTCGAGTATCAGACCAGCGAAAATTTTGATGGTTTCTCAACCATTCCTTAACTTCACACTTTCATATCTCGCGAACGGATAGACGAACTCGAGAAATTCGTGTTGCATCTGAAGGTAGAAACTCGCCCGATTACCACGGGTTGTGTATTTTTGCCCCAGGCCATTGTAGTTATTGGATTCGAGTAACAGACTTGCGAAAATTTTGATGATTTCTCAACCATTCCTTAACTTCAAACTCCCATATCTCGCGAACGCAATGACGAACTCGAGAAATACCTGTGTATCTGAAAGTAGAAACTCGCCGGATGACAATGGTGTGTGTACTTTTCCCCTAGGCCATTCCAGTTATTGGTTTCGAGTATCAGACCAGTGAAAATTTTTATGGTTTCTCAACCATTCCTTAACTTCAGACTCCCATATCTCGCGAACGGATTGACGAACTCGAGAAATTCCTGTTGCATGTGAAAGCAGAATGTCGCCCGATTACAACGGTATGTGTATTTTTCCCCTAGGTCTTTCTAGTTATTGGTTTCGAGTATCAGACTTGCGACAATTTTGATGGTTTCTCAACCATTCCTTATTTTCACACTTCCATATCTCGCGAACGGATTGACGAACACGAAAATTTCCTATTGCATCTGAAAGCAGAAACTCGCCCGATTACAACGGTGTGTGTATTTTTGCCCTAGGCCATAGCAGTTATTGGATTCGAGTATCAGACTTGCGAAAATTTTGATGATTTCTCAACCATTCCTTAAATTCAAACTCCCATTTCTCGCGAACGGATTGACGAACTCGAGAACTTCCTATTGCATCTAAAAGCAGAAACTCGCCCGATTACAACGGTATGTGTATTCTTGCCCTAGGCCATGGTAGTTATTGGTTTCGAGTATCAGACTTGCGAAAATTTTGATGGTTGCTCAAGAATTCCTTAACTTGAAACTCCCATATTTCGCGGACGGTTTGACGAACTCGAGAATTTCCTGTTGCATCTGAAGGTAGAAACTCACCCGAATACAATGGTGTGTGTACTTTTTCCCTAGGCCATTCCAGTTATTGGTTTCGAGTATCAGACCAGTGAAAATTTTTATGGTTTCTCAACCATTCCTTAACTTCAGACTCCCATATCTCGCGAACGGATTGACGAACTCGAGAATTTCCTATTGCATCTGAAAGTAGAAACTCGCCCGATTACAAAGATATGTGTGTTTTCCCCCTAGGCCTTTGTAGTTATTGGTTTCGAGTATCAGACTTGCGAAAATTTTGATGGTTTCTCAACCATTCCTTTTTTTCACACTTCCATATCTCGCGAACGGATTGACGAACACGAGAATTTCCTATTGCATCTGAAAGCAGAAACTCGCCCGATTACAACGGTGTGTGTATTTTTGCCCTAGGCCATAGTAGTTATTGGATTCGAGTATCAGACTTGCGAAAATTTTGATGGCTTCTCAACCACTCCTTAAATTCAAACTCCCATATCTCGCGAACGGATTGACGAACTCGAGAATTTCCGATTGCATCTGAAAGCAGAAACTCGCCCGATTACATCGGTGTGTGTACTTTTCCCCTAGGCCATTCCAGTTGTTGGTTTCGAGTATCAGACCAGCGAAAATTTTGATGGTTTCTCTACCATTCCTTAATTTCACACTTCCATATCTCGCGAACGGATTGACGAACTCGAGAATTTCCTATTGCATCTGAAAGCTGAAACTCGCCCGATTACAACGGTATGTGAATTTTTGCCCTAGGCCGTAGTAGTTATTGGATTCGAGTATCAGACTTGCGAAAATTTTGATGATTTCTTAACCATTCCTTAACTTCAAACTCCCATACCTCGCGAATGCATTGACGAACTCGAGAAATTCCTGTTGTATCTGAAAGCAGAAACTCGCCCGATTACAACGGTATGTGTATTTTTGCCCTAGGCCATAGTAGTTATTAGTTTCAAGTATCAGACTTGCGAAAATTTTGATGGTTTCTCAACCGTTCCTTAAATTCAAACTCCCATATCTCGCGAACGGATTAACGAACTCGAGAAATTCCTGTTGCATCTGAAAGCAGAAACTCGCCCGATTACAAAGATATGTGTGTTTTCCCCCTAGGCCTTTGTAGTTATTGGTTTCGAGTATCAGACTTGCGAAAATTTTGATGGTTTCTCAACCATTCCTTTTTTTCACACTTCCATATCTCGCGAACGGATTGACGAACACGAGAATTTCCGATTGCATCTGAAAGCAGAAACTCGCCCGATTACATCGGTGTGTGTACTTTTCCCCTAGGCCATTCCAGTTGTTGGTTTCGAGTATCAGACCAGCGAAAATTTTGATGGTTTCTCTACCATTCCTTAATTTCACACTTCCATATCTCGCGAACGGATTGACGAACACGAGAATTTCCTATTGCATCTGAAAGCAGAAACTCGCCCGATTACATCGGTGTGTGTATTTTTGCCCTAGGCCATGTTAGTTATTGGTTTCGAGTATCAGACTTGCGATAATTGTGATGGTTTCTCAACCATTCCTTAACTTCAAACTCCCATATCTCGCGAACGGATTGACGAACTCGAGAAATTCCAGTTGTATCTGAAAGTAGAAACTCGCCTGATTACAAAGATATGTGTACTTTTTCCCTATGCCTTTGTAGTTATTGGTTTCGAGTATCAGACCAGCGAAAATTTTGATGGTTTCTCAACCATTCCTTAATTTCAAACTCCCATATCTCTCGAACGGATTGACGAACTCGAGAAATTCCTGTTGCATCTGAAAGCAGAGACTCGCCCGATTACAACGGTGTGTGCATTTTTGCCCTAGGCCATAGTAGTTATTGGTTTCGAGTATCAGACTTGCGAAAATTTTGATGGTTTCTCAAGAATTACTTAACTTGAAACTCCCATATCTCGCGAACGGATTGACGAACTCGAGAAATTCCTGTTGCATCTGAAAGTAGAAACTCGCCCGAATACAATGGTGTGTGTACTTTTCCCCCAGGCCATTCCAGTTATTGGTTTTGAGTATCAAACCAGCGAAAATTTTGATGGTTTCGCAACCATTCCTTAACTTCAAACTCCCATATCTCGCGAACGGATTGACGAACTCGAGAAACTCCTATTTCATCTGAAAGCAGAAACTCGCCCGGTTACGACGGTAAGTGTACTTTTCCCCTAGGCCATTCCAGTTTTTGGTTTCGAGTATCAGACCAGCGAAAATTTTGATGGTTTCTCAAGCATGCCTTAACTTCAAACTTCCATATCTCGCGAACGGACTGACGAACTCGAGAAATTCCTGTTGCATGTGAAAGTAGAATCTCGCCCGATCAAATGTAATATGTATTTTTCCCCTAGGCATTTGTAGTTATTGGTTTCGAGTATCAGACTTGCGAAAATTTTGATGGTTTCTCAACCATTCCTTAACTTCAAACTCCCATATCCCGCGAACGGATTGACGAACTCGAGAAATTCCTGTTGCATCTGAAAGCAGAAACTCGCCCGATTACAACGGTATGTGTATTTTTGCCCTAGGCCATAGTAGTTATTAGTTTCAAGTATCAGACTTGCGAAAATTTTGATGGTTTCTCAACCGTTCCTTAAATTCAAACTCCCATATCTCGCGAACGGATTAACGAACTCGAGAAATTCCTGTTGCATCTGAAAGCAGAAACTCGCCCGATTACGACGGTGTGTGTACTTTTCCCCTAGGCCATTCCAGTTGTTGGTTTCGAGTATCAGACCAGCGAAAATTTTGATGGTTTCACAAGCACTCCTTAACTTCAAACTTCCATATCTCGCGATCGGATCGACGACCTCGAGAATTTCCTATTGCATCTGAAAGCAGAAACTCGCCGGATTACAACGGTATGTGTATTTTTGCCCTAGGCCATAGTATTTATTAGTTTCGAGTATCAGACTTGCGAAAATTGTGATGGTTTCTCAACCATTCCTTAACTTCAAACTCCCATATCTCGCGAACGCATTGACGAACTCGAGAAATTGCTGTTGCATGTGAAAGTAGAATCTCGCCCGATTACAATGGCATGTGTATTTTTCCCCTACGCATTTGTAGTTATTGGTTTCGAGTATCAGACTTGCGAAAATTTTGATTGTTTCTCAACCATTCCTTAACTTCAAACTCCCATATCTCGCGAACGGATTAACGAACTCGAGAAATTCCTGTTGCATCTGAAAGCAGAAACTCGCCCGGTTACGACGGTGAGTGTACTTTTCCCCTAGGCCATTCCAGTTGTTGGTTTCGAGTATCAGACCAGCGAAAATTTTGATGGTTTCTCAAGCATTCCTTAACTTCAAACTTCCATATCTCGCGATCGGATTGACGAACTCGAGAATTTCCTTTTGCATCTGAAAGCAGAAACTCGCCCGATTACAACGGTATGTGTATTTTTGCCCTAGGCCATAGTAGTTATTAGTTTCGAGTATCAGACTTGCGAAAATTGTGATGGTTTCACAACCATTCCTTAACTTCAAAAGCCCATATCTCGCGAACGGATTGACGAACTCGAGAAATACCTGTTGCATCTGAAAGTAGAAACTCGCCCGATTACAATGGTGTGTGTTCTTTTCCCCTAGGCCATTCCAGTTATTTGTTTCGAGTATCAGATCCGCGAAAATTTTGATGGTTTCTCAACCGTTCCTTAACTTCAAACTCCCATATCTCGCGAACGGATTGACGAACTCGAGAAATTCCTGTTGCATGTGAAAGTAGAATCTCGCCCGATTACAATGGTATGTGTATTTTTGCCCTAAGCCACAGTAGTTATAGGATTCGAGTATCAGACTTGCGAAAATTTTGATGATTTCTCAACCATTCCTTAACTTCAAACTCCCATATCTCGCGAACGGATTGAGGAACTCCAGAAATTCCTGTTGTATCTGGAAGTGGAAACTCGCCCGATTACAATGGTCTGTGTACTTTTCCCCTAGGCCATTCCAGTTATTGGTTTCGAGTATCAGACCAGCGAAAATTTTGATGGTTTCTCAACCATCCCTTAAGTTCAAACTCCCATATCTCGCGAACGGAATGACGAACTCGAGAAATTCCTGTTGCATCTGAAAGTGGAGACTCGCCCGATTACAAAGGTATGTGCGTTTTTCCCCTATGCCTTTGTAGTTATTGGTTTCGAGTATAAGAATTGCGAAAATTTTGATGGTTTCTCAACCATTCCTTAACTTCAAACTCCCATATCTCGCGAACGGAATGACGAACTCGAGAATTTCCTTTTGCATCTGAAAGCAGAAACTCGCCCGATTACAACGGTATGTGTATTTTTGCCCTAGGCCATAGTTGTTATTGGATTCGAGTATCAGACTTGCGAAAATTTTGATGATTTCTCAACCATTCCTTAACTTCAAACTCCCATATCTCGCGAACGGATTGAGGAACTCCAGAAATTCCTGTTGTATCTGGAAGTGGAAACTCGCCCGATTACAATGGTGTGTGTACTTTTCCCCTAGGCCATTCCTGTTATTTGTTTCGAGTATCAGATCCGCGAAAATTTTGATGGTTTCTCAACCGTTCCTTAACTTCAAACTCCCATATCTCGCGAACGGATAGACGAACTCGAGAAATTCCTGTTGCATGTGAAAGTAGAATCTCGCCCGATACAATGGTATGTGTATTTTTCCCCTAGGCATTTGTAGTTATTGGTTTGGAGAATCAGACTTGCGAAAATTTTGATGGTTTCTCAACCATTCCTTAACTTCAAACTTCCATATCTCGCGAACGGATTGATGAACTCGAGAAATTCCTGTTGCATCTGAAAGTAGAAACTCGCCCGATTACAACGGTATGTGTATTGTTCCCCTTGCCAATGCAGTTATTGGATTCGAGTAGCAGACTTGCGAAAATTTTGATGGTTTCTCAACCATTCCTTAACTTCAAACTCCCATTTCTCGCGAACGGATTGACGAACTCCAGAAGTTCCTGTTGCATCTGAAAGTAGAAACTAGCCCGATTACAAAGATATGTGTGTTTTCCCCGTAGGCCTTTGCAGTTATTGGTTTCGAGTATCAGACTTGCGAAAATTTTGATGGTTTCTCAACCATTCCTTAACTTCACAATTCCATATCTCGCGAACGGATTGACGAACTCGAGAAATTCCTGTTGCATCTGAAAGTAGAAACTCGCCCGATTACAACGGTATGTGTATTTTTCCCCTAGGCCATTGTAGTTATTGGTTTCGAGTATCAGACAACCGAAAATTTTGATGGTTTCTCAACCATTCCTTAACTTCAAACTCCCATAATCTCTCGAACGGATTGACGAACTCGAGAAATTCCTGTTGGCATCTGAAAGCAGAAACTCGCCACGATTACAACGGTGTGTGCATTTTTGCCCTAGGCCATAGTAGTTATTGGTTTCGAGTATCAGACTTGCGAAAATTTGATGGTTTCTCAAGAATTACTTAACTTGAAACTCCCATATCTCGCGAACGGATTGACGAACTCGAGAAATTCCTGTTGCATCTGAAAGTAGAAACTCGCCCGAATACAATGGTGTGTGTACTTTTCCCCCAGGCCATTCCAGTTATTGGTTTTGAGTATCAAACCAGCGAAAATTTTGATGTTTCGCAACCATTCCTTAACTTCAAACTCCATATCTCGCGAACGGATTGACGAACTCGAGAAACTCCTATTTCATCTGAAAGCAGAAACTCGCCCGGTTACGACAGTAAGTGTACTTTTCCCCTAGGCCATTCCAGTTTTTGGTTTCGAGTATCAGACAGCGAAAATTTTGATGGTTTCTCAAGCATTCCTTAACTTCAAACTTCCAATATCTCGCGATCGATTGACGAACTCGAGAATTTCCTTTTGCATCTGAAAGCAGAAACTCGCCCGATTACAACGGTGTGTGTACTTTTCCCCTAGGCCATTCCAGTTGTTGATTTCCAGTATCAGACAGCGAAAATTTTGATGGTTTCTCAAGCATGCCTTAACTTCAAACTTCCATATCTCGCGAACGGACTCACGAACTCGAGAAATTCTGTTGCATGTGAAAGTAGAATCTCGCCCGATCAAATGTAATATGTATTTTCCCCTAGGCATTTGTAGTTATTGGTTTCGAGTATCAGACTTGCGAAAATTTTGATGGTTTCTCAACCATTCCTTAACTTCAAACTCCCATATCCCGCGAACGGATTGGACGAACTCGAGAAATTCCTGTTGCATGTGAAAGTAGAAACTCGCCCGATTACAACGGTGTGTGTGTTTCACCCTAGGCCTTTGTAGTTATTAGTTTCAAGTATCAGACTTGCGAAAATTTTGATGTTTCTCAACCGTTCCTTAAATTCAAACTCCCGTATCTCGCGAACGGATTAACGAACTCGAGAAATTCCTGTTGCATCTGAAAGTAGAAACTCGCCCGATTACAACGGTGTGTGTGTTTTCCCCCTAGGCCTTTGTAGTTATGGATTCGAGTATCAGACCAGCGAAAATTTTGATGGTTTCTCAACCATTCCTTAACTTCACACTTTCATATCTCGCGAACGGATAGACGAACTCGAGAAATTCGTGTTGCATCTGAAGGTAGAAACTCGCCCGATTACAACGGGTTGTGTATTTTTGCCCCAGGCCATTGTAGTTATTGGATTCGAGTAACAGACTTGCGAAATTTTGATGATTTCTCAACCATTCCTTAACTTCAAACTCCCATATCTCGCGAACGCAATGACGAACTCGAGAATACCTGTGTATCTGAAAGTAGAAACTCGCCGGATTACATGGTGTGTGTACTTTTCCCCTAGGCCATTCCAGTTATTGGTTTCGAGTATCAGACCAGTGAAAATTTTTATGGTTTCTCAACCATTCCTTAACTTCACACTTTCATATCTCGCGAACGGATTGACGAACTCGAGAAATTCCTGTTGCTGTGAAAGCAGAATGTCGCCCGATTACAACGGTATGTGTATTTTTCCCCTAGGTCTTTCTAGTTATTGGTTTCGAGTATCAGACTTGCGACAATTTTGATGGTTTCTCAACCATTCCTTATTTTCACACTTCCATATCTCGCGAACGGATTGACGAACACGAAAATTTCCTATTGCATCTGAAAGCAGAAACTCGCCCGATTACAACGGTGTGTGTATTTTGCCCTAGGCCATAGCAGTTATTGGATTCGAGTATCAGACTTGCGAAAATTTTGATGATTTCTCAACCATTCCTTAAATTCAAACTCCCATATTTCGCGGACGGTTTGACGAACTCGAGAATTTCCTGTTGCATCTGAAGGTAGAAACTCACCCGAATACAATGGTGTGTGTACTTTTTCCCTAGGCCATTCCAGTATTGGTTTCGAGTGTCAGACCAGTGAAAATTTTTATGGTTTCTCAACCATTCCTTAACTTCAGACTCCCATATCTCGCGAACGGATTGACGAACTCGAGAATTTCCTATTGCATCTGAAAGTAGAAACTCGCCCGATTACAAAGATATGTGTGTTTTCCCCCTAGGCCTTTGTAGTTATTGGTTTCGAGTATCAGACTTGCGAAAATTTTGATGGTTTCTCAACCATTCCTTTTTTTCACACTTCCATATCTCGCGAACGGATTGACGAACACGAGAATTTCCTATTGCATCTGAAAGCAGAAACTCGCCCGATTACAACGGTGTGTGTATTTTTGCCCTAGGCCATAGTAGTTATTGGATTCGAGTATCAGACTTGCGAAAATTTGATGGCTTCTCAACCACTCCTTAAATTCAAACTCCCATATCTCGCGAACGGATTGACGAACTCGAGAATTTCGATTGCATCTGAAAGCAGAAACTCGCCCGATTACATCGGTGTGTGTACTTTTCCCCTAGGCCATTCCAGTTGTTGGTTTCGAGTATCAGACCAGCGAAAATTTTGATGGTTTCTCTACCATTCCTTAATTTCACACTTCCATATCTCGCGAACGGATTGACGAACTCGAGAATTTCCTATTGCATCTGAAAGCTGAAACTCGCCCGATTACAACGGTATGTGAATTTTTGCCCTAGGCCGTAGTAGTTATGGATTCGAGTATCAGACTTGCGAAAATTTTGATGATTTCTTAACCATTCCTTAACTTCAAACTCCCATACCTCGCGAATGCATTGACGAACTCCGAGAAATTCCTGTTGTATCTGAAAGCAGAAACTCGCCCGATTACAACGGTATGTGTATTTTTTGCCCTAGGCCATAGTAGTTATTAGTTTCAAGTATCAGACTTGCGAAAATTTTGATGGTTTCTCAACCGTTCCTTAAATTCAAACTCCCATATCTCGCGAACGGATTAACGAACTCGAGAAATTCCTGTTGCATCTGAAAGCAGAAACTCGCCCGATTACAAAGATATGTGTATTTTCCCCTAGGCCTTTGTAGTTATTGGTTTCGAGTATCAGACTTGCGAAAATTTTGATGGTTTCTCAACCATTCCTTTTTTTTCACACTTCCATATCTCGCGAACGGATTGACGAACACGAGAATTTCCCGATTGCATCTGAAAGCAGAAACTCGCCCGATTACATCGGTGTGTGTACTTTTCCCTAGGCCATTCCAGTTGTTGGTTCGAGTATCAGACCAGCGAAAATTTTGATGGTTTCTCTACCATCCTTAATTTCACACTTCCATATCTCGCGAACGGATTGACGAACACGAGAATTTCCTATTGCATCTGAAAGCAGAAACTCGCCCGATTACATCGGTGTGTGTATTTTTGCCCTAGGCCATGTTAGTTATTGGTTTCGAGTATCAGACTTGCGATAATTGTGATGGTTTCTCAACCATTCCTTAACTTCAAACTCCATATCTCGCGAACGGATTGACGAACTCGAGAAATTCCAGTTGTATCTGAAAGTAGAAACTCGCCTGATTACAAAGATATGTGTACTTTTTCCCTATGCCTTTGTAGTTATTGGTTTCGAGTATCAGACCAGCGAAATTTGATGGTTTCTCAACATTCCTTAATTTCAAACTCCCATATCTCTCGAACGGATTGACGAACTCGAGAAATTCCTGTTGCATCTGAAAGCAGAAACTCGCCCGATTACAACGGTGTGTGCATTTTTGCCCTAGGCCATAGTAGTTATTGGTTTCGAGTATCAGACTTGCGAAAATTTGATGGTTTCTCAAGAATTACTTAACTTGAACTCCCATATCTCGCGAACGGATTGACGAACTCGAGAAATTCCTGTTGCATCTGAAAGTAGAAACTCGCCCGAATACAATGGTGTGTGTACTTTTCCCCCAGGCCATTCCAGTTATTGGTTTTGAGTATCAAACCAGCGAAAATTTTGATGGTTTCGCAACCATTCCTTAACTTCAAACTCCCATTTCCTCGCGAACGGATTGACGAACTCGAGAAACTCCTATTTCATCTGAAAGCAGAAACTCGCCCGGTTACGACGGTAAGTGTACTTTTCCCTAGGCCATTCCAGTTTTTGGTTTCGAGTATCAGACCAGCGAAAATTTTGATGGTTTCTCAAGCATGCCTTAACTTCAAACTTCCATATCTCGCGAACGGACTGACGAACTCGAGAAATTCCTGTTGCATGTGAAAGTAGAATTGCATGTGAAAGTAGAATCTCGCCCGATCAAATGTAATATGTATTTTTCCCCTAGGCATTTGTAGTTATTGGTTTCGAGTATCAGACTTGCGAAAATTTTGATGGTTTCTCAACCATTCCTTAACTTCAAACTCCCATATCCCGCGAACGGATTGACGAACTCGAGAAATTCCTGTTGCATCTGAAAGCAGAAACTCGCCCGATTACAACGGTATGTGTATTTTTGCCCTAGGCCATAGTAGTTATTAGTTTCAAGTATCAGACTTGCGAAAAATTTTGATGGTTTCTCAACCGTTCCTTAAATTCAAACTCCATATCTCGCGAACGGATTAACGAACTCGAGAAATTCCTGTTGCATCTGAAGCAGAAACTCGCCCGATTACGACGGTGTGTGTACTTTTCCCCTAGGCCATTCCAGTTGTTGGTTTCGAGTATCAGACCAGCGAAAATTTTGATGGTTTCACAAGCACTCCTAACTTCAAACTTCCATATCTCGCGATCGGATCGACGACCTCGAGAATTTCCTATTGCATCTGAAGCAGAAACTCGCCGGATTACAACGGTATGTGTATTTTTGCCCCTAGGCCATAGTATTTATTAGTTTCGAGTATCAGACTTGCGAAAATTGTGATGGTTTCTCAACCATTCCCTTAACTTCAAACTCCCATATCTCGCGAACGCATTGACGAACTCGAGAAATTGCTGTTGCATGTGAAAGTAGAATCTCGCCCGATTACAATGGCATGTGTATTTTTCCCCTACGCATTTGTAAGTTATTGGTTTCGAGTATCAGACTTGCGAAATTTTGATTGTTTCTCAACATTCCTTAACTTCACAACTCCATATCTCGCGAACGGATTAACGAACTCGAGAAATTCCTGTTGCATCTGAAAGCAGAAACTCGCCCGGTTACGACGGGTGAGTGTATCTTTTCCCCTAGGCCATTCCAGTTGTTGGTTTCGAGTTATCAGGACCAGCGAAAATTTTGATGGTTTCTCAAGCATTCCTTAACTTCAAACTTCCATATCTCGCGATCGGATTGACGAACTCGAGAATTTCCTTTTGCATCTGAAAGCAGAAACTCGCCCGATTACAACGGTATGTGTATTTTTGCCCCTAGGCCATAGTAGTTATTAGTTTCGAGTCTCAGACTTGCGAAATTGTGATGGTTTCACAACCATTCCTTAACTTCAAAAGCCCATATCTCGCGAACGGATTGACGGAACTCGAGAAATACCTGTTGCATCTGAAAGTAGAAACTCGCCCGATTACAATGGTGTGTGTCTTTTCCCCTAGGCCATTCCAGTTATTTGTTTCGAGTATCAGATCCGCGAAAATTTTGATGGTTTCTCAACCGTTCTTCACTTCAAACTCCCATATCTCGCGAACGGATTGACGAACTCGAGAAATTTCCTGTTGCATGGTGAAAGTAGAATCTCGCCCGATTACAATGGTATGTGTATTTTTGCCCTAAGCCACAGTAGTTATAGGATTCGAGTATCAGACTTGCGAAAATTTGATGATTTCTCAACCATTCCTTAACTTCAAACTCCCATATCTCGCGAACGGATTGAGGGAACTCCAGAAATTCCTGTTGTATCTGGAAGTGGAAACTCGCCCGATTACAATGGTGTGTGTAATTTTCCCCTAGGCCATTCCAGTTATTGGTTTCGAGTATCAGACCAGCGAAAATTTTGATGGTTTTCTCAACCATCCCTTAAGTTCAAACTCCCATATCTCGCGAACGGAATGACGAACTCGAGAAATTCCTGTTGCATCTGAAAGTGGAGACTCGCCCGATTACAAAGGTATGTGCGTTTTTCCCCTATGCCTTTGTAGTTATTGGTTTCGAGTATAAGAATTGCGAAAATTTTGATGGTTTCTCAACCATTCCTTAACTTCAAACTCCATATCTCGCGAACGGAATGACGAACTCGAGAATTTCCTTTTGCATCTGAAAGCAGAAACTCGCCCGATTACAACGGTATGTGTATTTTTGCCTAGGCCATAGTTGTTATTGGATTCGAGGTATCAGACTGCGAAAATTTTGATGATTTCTCAACCATTCCTTAACTTCAAACTCCCATATCTCGCGAACGGATTGAGGAACTCCAGAAATTCCTGTTGTATCTGGAAGTGGAAACTCGCCCGATTACAATGGTGTGTGTACTTTTCCCATAGGCCATTCCAGTTATTTGTTTCGAGTATCAGATCCGCGAAAATTTTGATGGTTTCTCAACCGTTCCTTAACTTCAAACTCCCATATCTCGCGAACGGATAGACGAACTCGAGAAATTCCTGTTGCATGTGAAAGTAGAATCTCAGCCCGATTACAATGGTATGTGTATTTTTCCCCTAGGCATTTGTAGTTATTGGTTTGGAGAATCAGACTTGCGAAAATTTTGATGGTTTCTCAACCATTCCTTAACTTCAAACTTCCATATCTCGCGAACGGATTGAGGACCTCGAGAAATTCCTGTTGCATCTGAAGTAGAAACTCGCCCGATTACAACGGTATGTGTATTTTTCCCCTTGGCCAATGCAGGTTATGGGATTCGAGTATCAGGACTTGCGAAAATTTTGATGGTTTCTCAACCATTCCTTAACTTCAAACTCCCATTTCTCGCGAACGGATGGACGAACTCCAGAAGTTCCCTGTTGCATCTGAAAGTAGAAACTCGCCGATTACAAAGATATGTGTGTTTTCCCGCTAGGCCTTTGCAGTTATTGGTTTTCGAGTATCAGACTGCGAAATTTTGATGGTTTCAACCATTCCTTAACTTCACAATTCCATATCTCGCGAACGGATTGACGAACTCGAGAAATTCCTGTTGCATCTGAAAGTAGAAACTCGCCGATTACAACGGTATGTGTATTTTTCCCCTAGGCCATTGTAGTTATTGGTTTCGAGTATCAGACAACCGAAAATTTTTGATGGTTTCTCAACCATTCCTTAACTTCAAACTCCCATATCTCTCGAACGGATTGACGAACTCGAGAAATTCCTGTTGCATCTGAGAAAGCAGAAACTCGCCGATTACAACGGTGTGTGCATTTTTGCCCTAGGCCATAGTAGTTATTGGTTTCGAGTATCAGACTTGCGAAAATTTTGATGGTTTCTCAAGAATTACTTAACTTGAAACTCCCATATCTCGCGTAACGGATGACGAACTCGAGAAATTCCTGTTGCATCTGAAAGTAGAAACTCGCCCGAATACAATGGTGTGTGTACTTTTCCCCAGGCAATTCCAGTTATTGGTTTTTGAGTATCAAACCAGCGAAAATTTTGATGGTTTCGCAACCATTCCTTAAACTTCAAACTCCATATCTCGCGAACGGATTGACGAACTCGAGAAACTCCTATTTCATCTGAAAGCAGAAACTCGCCCGGTTACGACAGTAAGTGTACTTTTCCCCTAGGCCATTCCAGTTTTTGGTTTCGAGTATCAGACCAGCGAAAATTTTGATGGTTTCTCAAGCATTCCTTAACTTCAAACTTCCATATCTCGCGATCGGATTGACGAACTCGAGAATTTCCTTTTGCATCTGAAAGCAGAAACTCGCCCGATTACAACGGTGTGTGTACTTTTCCCCTAGGCCATTCCAGTTGTTGATTTCCAGTATCAGACCAGCGAAAATTTTGATGGTTTCTCAAGCATGCCTTAACTTCAAACTTCCATATCTCGCGAACGGACTCACGAACTCGAGAAATTCCTGTTGCATGTGAAAGTAGAATCTCGCCCGATCAAATGTAATATGTATTTTTCCCCTAGGCATTTGTAGTTATTGGTTTCGAGTATCAGACTTGCGAAAATTTTGATGGTTTCTCAACCATTCCTTAACTTCAAACTCCCATATCCCGCGAACGGATTGACGAACTCGAGAAATTCCTGTTGCATGTGAAAGTAGAAACTCGCCCGATTACAACGGTGTGTGTGTTTTCACCCTAGGCCTTTGTAGTTATTAGTTTCAAGTATCAGACTTGCGAAAATTTTGATGGTTTCTCAACCGTTCCTTAAATTCAAACTCCCGTATCTCGCGAACGGATTAACGAACTCGAGAAATTCCTGTTGCATCTGAAAGTAGAAACTCGCCCGATTACAACGGTGTGTGTGTTTTCACCCTAGGCCTTTGTAGTTATTGGTTTCGAGTATCAGACTTGCGAAAATTTTGATGGTTTCTCAACCATTCCTTTTTTTCACACTTCCATATGTCGCGAACGGATTGACGAACACGAGAATTTCCTATTGCATCTGAAAGCAGAAACTCGCCCGATTACAACGGTGTGTGTATTTTTGCCCTAGGCCATAGTAGTTATTGGATTCGAGTATCAGACTTGCGAAAATTTTGATGGCTTCTCAACCACTCCTTAAATTCAAACTCCCATATCTCGCGAACGGACTGACGAACTCGAGAAATTCCTGTTGCATGTGAAAGTAGAATCTCGCCCGATCAAATGTAATATGTATTTTTCCCCTAGGCATTTGTAGTTATTGGTTTCGAGTATCAGACTTGCGAAAATTTTGATGGTTTCTCAACCATTCCTTAACTTCAAACTCCCATATCCCGCGAACGGATTGACGAACTCGAGAAATTCCTGTTGCATCTGAAAGCAGAAACTCGCCCGATTACAACGGTATGTGTATTTTTGCCCTAGGCCATAGTAGTTATTAGTTTCAAGTATCAGACTTGCGAAAATTTTGATGGTTTCTCAACCGTTCCTTAAATTCAAACTCCCATATCTCGCGAACGGATTAACGAACTCGAGAAATTCCTGTTGCATCTGAAAGCAGAAACTCGCCCGATTACGACGGTGTGTGTACTTTTCCCCTAAGCCATTCCAGTTGTTGGTTTCGAGTATCAGACCAGCGAAAATTTTGATGGTTTCACAAGCACTCCTTAACTTCAAACTTCCATATCTCGCGATCGGATCGACGACCTCGAGAATTTCCTATTGCATCTGAAAGCAGAAACTCGCCGGATTACAACGGTATGTGTATTTTTGCCCTAGGCCATAGTATTTATTAGTTTCGAGTATCAGACTTGCGAAAATTGTGATGGTTTCTCAACCATTCCTTAACTTCAAACTCCCATATCTCGCGAACGCATTGACGAACTCGAGAAATTGTTGTTGCATGTGAAAGTAGAATCTCGCCCGATTACAATGGCATGTGTATTTTTCCCCTACGCATTTGTAGTTATTGGTTTCGAGTATCAGACTTGCGATAATTTTGATGGTTTCTCAACCATTCCTTAACTTCAAACTCCCATATCTCGCGAACGGATTAACGAACTCGAGAAATTCCTGTTGCATCTGAAAGCAGAAACTCGCCCGGTTACGACGGTGAGTGTACTTTTCCCCTAGGCCATTCCAGTTGTTGGTTTCGAGTATCAGACCAGCGAAAATTTTGATGGTTTCTCAAACATTCCTTAACTTCAAACTTCCATATCTCGCGATCGGATTGACGAACTCGAGAATTTCCTTTTGCATATGAAAGCAGAAACTCGCCCGATTACAACGGTATGTGTATTTTTGCCCTAGGCCATAGTAGTTATTAGTTTCGAGTATCAGACTTGCGAAAATTGTGATGGTTTCACAACCATTCCTTAACTTCAAAAGCCCATATCTCGCGAACGGATTGACGAACTCGAGAAATACCTGTTGCATCTGAAAGTAGAAACTCGCCCGATTACAATGGTGTGTGTTCTTTTCCCCTAGGCCATTCCAGTTATTTGTTTCGAGTATCAGATCCGCGAAAATTTTGATGGTTTCTCAACCGTTCCTTAACTTCAAACTCCCATATCTCGCGAACGGATTGACGAACTCGAGAAATTCCTGTTGCATGTGAAAGTAGAATCTCGCCCGATTACAATGGTATGTGTATTTTTGCCCTAAGCCACAGTAGTTATAGGATTCGAGTATCAGACTTGCGAAAATTTTGATGATTTCTCAACCATTCCTTAACTTCAAACTCCCATATCTCGCGAACGGATTGAGGAACTCCAGAAATTCCTGTTGTATCTGGAAGTGGAAACTCGCCCGATTACAATGGTGTGTGTACTTTTCCCCTAGGCCATTCCAGTTATTGGTTTCGAGTATCAGACCAGCGAAAATTTTGATGGTTTCTCAACCATCCCTTAAGTTCAAACTCCCATATCTCGCGAACGGAATGACGAACTCGAGAAATTCCTGTTGCATCTGAAAGTGGAGACTCGCCCGATTACAAAGGTATGTGCGTTTTTCCCCTATGCCTTTGTAGTTATTGGTTTCGAGTATAAGAATTGCGAAAATTTTGATGGTTTCTCAACCATTCCTTAACTTCAAACTCCCATATCTCGCGAACGGAATGACGAACTCGAGAATTTCCTTTTGCATCTGAAAGCAGAAACTCGCCCGATTACAACGGTATGTGTATTTTTGCCCTAGGCCATAGTTGTTATTGGATTCGAGTATCAGACTTGCGAAAATTTTGATGATTTCTCAACCATTCCTTAACTTCAAACTCCCATATCTCGCGAACGGATTGAGGAACTCCAGAAATTCCTGTTGTATCTGGAAGTGGAAACTCGCCCGATTACAATGGTGTGTGTACTTTTCCCCTAGGCCATTCCAGTTATTTGTTTCGAGTATCAGATCCGCGAAAATTTTGATGGTTTCTCAACCGTTCCTTAAGTTCAAACTCCCATATCTCGCGAACGGATAGACGAACTCGAGAAATTCCTGTTGCATGTGAAAGTAGAAACTCGCCCGATTACAACGGTATGTGTATTTTTCCCCTTGGCCAATGCAGTTATTGGATTCGAGTATCAGACTTGCGAAAATTCTGATGGTTTCTCAACCATTCCTTAACTTCAAACTCCCATTTCTCGCGAACGGATTGACGAACTCCAGAAGTTCCTGTTGCATCTGAAAGTAGAAACTCGCCCGATTACAAAGATATGTGTGTTTTCCCCGTAGGCCTTTGTAGTTATTGGTTTCGAGTATCAGACTTGCGAAAATTTTGATGGTTTCTCAACCATTCCTTAACTTCACAATTCCATATCTCGCGAACGGATTGACGAACTCGAGAAATTCCTGTTGCATCTGAAAGTAGAAACTCGCCCGATTACAACGGTATGTGTATTTTTCCCCTAGGCCATTGTAGTTATTGGTTTCGAGTATCAGACAACCGAAAATTTTGATGGTTTCTCAACCATTCCTTAACTTCAAACTCCCATATCTCTCGAACGGATTGACGAACTCGAGAAATTCCTGTTGCATCTGAAAGCAGAAACTCGCCCGATTACAACGGTGTGTGCATTTTTGCCCTAGGCCATAGTAGTTATTGGTTTCGAGTATCAGACTTGCGAAAATTTTGATGGTTTCTCAAGAATTACTTAACTTGAAACTCCCATATCTCGCGAACGGATTGACGAACTCGAGAAATTCCTGTTGCATCTGAAAGTAGAAACTCGCCCGAATACAATGGTGTGTGTACTTTTCCCCCAGGCCATTCCAGTTATTGGTTTTGAGTATCAAACCAGCGAAAATTTTGATGGTTTCGCAACCATTCCTTAACTTCAAACTCCCATATCTCGCGAACGGATTGACGAACTCGAGAAACTCCTATTTCATCTGAAAGCAGAAACTCGCCCGGTTACGACGGTAAGTGTACTTTTCCCCTAGGCCATTCCAGTTTTTGGTTTCGAGTATCAGACCAGCGAAAATTTTGATGGTTTCTCAAGCATTCCTTAACTTCAAACTTCCATATCTCGCGATCGGATTGACGAACTCGAGAATTTCCTTTTGCATCTGAAAGCAGAAACTCGCCCGATTACAACGGTGTGTGTACTTTTCCCCTAGGCCATTCCAGTTGTTGATTTCCAGTATCAGACCAGCGAAAATTTTGATGGTTTCTCAAGCATGCCTTAACTTCAAACTTCCATATCTCGCGAACGGACTCACGAACTCGAGAAATTCCTGTTGCATGTGAAAGTAGAATCTCGCCCGATCAAATGTAATATGTATTTTTCCCCTAGGCATTTGTAGTTATTGGTTTCGAGTATCAGACTTGCGAAAATTTTGATGGTTTCTCAACCATTCCTTAACTTCAAACTCCCATATCCCGCGAACGGATTGACGAACTCGAGAAATTCCTGTTGCATGTGAAAGTAGAAAGTCGCCCGATTACAACGGTTTGTGTATTTTTGCCCTAGGCCATAGTAGTTATTAGTTTCAAGTATCAGACTTGCGAAAATTTTAATGGTTTCTCAACCGTTCCTTAAATTCAAACTCCCGTATCTCGCGAACGGATTAACGAACTCGAGAAATTCCTGTTGCATCTGAAAGTAGAAACTCGCCCGATTACAACGGTGTGTGTGTTTTCACCCTAGGCCTTTGTAGTTATTGGTTTCGAGTATCAGACTTGCGAAAATTTTGATGGTTTCTCAACCATTCCTTTTTTTCACACTTCCATATCTCGCGAACGGATTGACGAACACGAGAATTTCCTATTGCATCTGAAAGCAGAAACTCGCCCGATTACAACGGTGTGTGTATTTTTGCCCTAGGCCATAGTAGTTATTGGATTCGAGTATCAGACTTGCGAAAATTTTGATGGCTTCTCAACCACTCCTTAAATTCAAACTCCCATATCTCGCGAACGGACTGACGAACTCGAGAAATTCCTGTTGCATGTGAAAGTAGAATCTCGCCCGATCAAATGTAATATGTATTTTTCCCCTAGGCATTTGTAGTTATTGGTTTCGAGTATCAGACTTGCGAAAATTTTGATGGTTTCTCAACCATTCCTTAACTTCAAACTCCCATATCCCGCGAACGGATTGACGAACTCGAGAAATTCCTGTTGCATCTGAAAGCAGAAACTCGCCCGATTACAACGGTATGTGTATTTTTGCCCTAGGCCATAGTAGTTATTATTTTCAAGTATCAGACTTGCGAAAATTTTGATGGTTTCTCAACCGTTCCTTAAATTCAAACTCCCATATCTCGCGAACGGATTAACGAACTCGAGAAATTCCTGTTGCATCTGAAAGCAGAAACTCGCCCGATTACGACGGTGTGTGTACTTTTCCCCTAGGCCATTCCAGTTGTTGGTTCGAGTATCAGACCAGCGAAAATTTTGATGGTTTCACAAGCACTCCTTAACTTCAAACTTCCATATCTCGCGATCGGATCGACGACCTCGAGAATTTCCTATTGCATCTGAAAGCAGAAACTCGCCGGATTACAACGGTATGTGTATTTTTGCCCTAGGCCATAGTATTTATTAGTTTCGAGTATCAGACATGCGAAAATTGTGATGGTTTCTCAACCATTCCTTAACTTCAAACTCCCATATCTCGCGAACGCATTGACGAACTCGAGAAATTGCTGTTGCATGTGAAAGTAGAATCTCGCCCGATTACAATGGCATGTGTATTTTTCCCCTACGCATTTGTAGTTATTGGTTTCGAGTATCAGACTTGCGAAAATTTTGATGGTTTCTCAACCATTCCTTAACTTCAAACTCCCATATCTCGCGAACGGATTAACGAACTCGAGAAATTCCTGTTGCATCTGAAAGCAGAAACTCGCCCGGTTACGACGGTGAGTGTACTTTTCCCCTAGGCCATTCCAGTTGTTGGTTTCGAGTATCAGACCAGCGAAAATTTTGATGGTTTCTCAAGCATTCCTTAACTTCAAACTTCCATATCTCGCGATCGGATTGACGAACTCGAGAATTTCCTTTTGCATCTAAAAGCAGAAACTCGCCCGATTACAACGGTATGTGTATTTTTGCCCTAGGCCATAGTAGTTATTAGTTTCGAGTATCAGACTTGCGAAAATTGTGATGGTTTCACAACCATTCCTTAACTTCAAAAGCCCATATCTCGCGAACGGATTGACGAACTCGAGAAATACCTGTTGCATCTGAAAGTAGAAACTCGCCCGATTACAATGGTGTGTGTTCTTTTCCCCTAGGCCATTCCAGTTATTTGTTTCGAGTATCAGATCCGCGAAAATTTTGATGGTTTCTCAACCGTTCCTTAACTTCAAACTCCCATATCTCGCGAACGGATTGACGAACTCGAGAAATTCCTGTTGCATGTGAAAGTAGAATCTCGCCCGATTACAATGGTATGTGTATTTTTGCCCTAAGCCACAGTAGTTATAGGATTCGAGTATCAGACTTGCGAAAATTTTGATGATTTCTCAACCATTCCTTAACTTCAAACTCCCATATCTCGCGAACGGATTGAGGAACTCCAGAAATTCCTGTTGTATCTGGAAGTGGAAACTCGCCCGATTACAATGGTGTGTGTACTTTTCCCCTAGGCCATTCCAGTTATTGGTTTCGAGTATCAGACCAGCGAAAATTTTGATGGTTTCTCAACCATCCCTTAAGTTCAAACTCCCATATCTCGCGAACGGAATGACGAACTCGAGAAATTCCTGTTGCATCTGAAAGTGGAGACTCGCCCGATTACAAAGGTATGTGCGTTTTTCCCCTATGCCTTTGTAGTTATTGGTTTCGAGTATAAGAATTGCGAAAATTTTGATGGTTTCTCAACCATTCCTTAACTTCAAACTCCCATATCTCGCGAACGGAATGACGAACTCGAGAATTTCCTTTTGCATCTGAAAGCAGAAACTCGCCCGATTACAACGGTATGTGTATTTTTGCCCTAGGCCATAGTTGTTATTGGACTCCAGTATCAGACTTGCGAAAATTTTGATGATTTCTCAACCATTCCTTAACTTCAAACTCCCATATCTCGCGAACGGATTGAGGAACTCCAGAAATTCCTGTTGTATCTGGAAGTGGAAACTCGCCCGATTACAATGGTGTGTGTACTTTTCCCCTAGGCCATTCCAGTTATTTGTTTCGAGTATCAGATCCGCGAAAATTTTGATGGTTTCTCAACCGTTCCTTAACTTCAAACTCCCATATCTCGCGAACGGATAGACGAACTCGAGAAATTCCTGTTGCATGTGAAAGTAGAATCTCGCCCGATTACAATGGTATGTGTATTTTTCCCCTAGGCATTTGTAGTTATTGGTTTGGAGAATCAGACTTGCGAAAATTTTGATGGTTTCTCAACCATTCCTTAACTTCAAACTTCCATATCTCGCGAACGGATTGACGAACTCGAGAAATTCCTGTTGCATCTGAAAGTAGAAACTCGCCCGATTACAACGGTATGTGTATTTTTCCCCTTGGCCAATGCAGTTATTGGATTCGAGTATCAGACTTGCGAAAATTTTGATGGTTTCTCAACCATTCCTTAACTTCAAACTCCCATTTCTCGCGAACGGATTGACGAACTCCAGAAGTTCCTGTTGCATCTGAAAGTAGAAACTCGCCCGATTACAAAGATATGTGTGTTTTCCCCGTACGCCTTTGTAGTTATTGGTTTCGAGTATCAGACTTGCGAAAATTTTGATGGTTTCTCAACCATTCCTTAACTTCACAATTCCATATCTCGCGAACGGATTGACGAACTCGAGAAATTCCTGTTGCATCTGAAAGTAGAAACTCGCCCGATTACAACGGTATGTGTATTTTTCCCCTAGGCCATTGTAGTTATTGGTTTCGAGTATCAGACAACCGAAAATTTTGATGGTTTCTCAACCATTCCTTAACTTCAAACTCCCATATCTCTCGAACGGATTGACGAACTCGAGAAATTCCTGTTGCATCTGAAAGCAGAAACTCGCCCGATTACAACGGTGTGTGCATTTTTGCCCTAGGCCATAGTAGTTATTGGTTTCGAGTATCAGACTTGCGAAAATTTTGATGGTTTCTCAAGAATTACTTAACTTGAAACTCCCATATCTCGCGAACGGATTGACGAACTCGAGAAATTCCTGTTGCATCTGAAAGTAGAAACTCGCCCGAATACAATGGTGTGTGTACTTTTCCCCCAGGCCATTCCAGTTATTGGTTTTGAGTATCAAACCAGCGAAAATTTTGATGGTTTCGCAACCATTCCTTAACTTCAAACTCCCATATCTCGCGAACGGATTGACGAACTCGAGAAACTCCTATTTCATCTGAAAGCAGAAACTCGCCCGGTTACGACGGTAAGTGTACTTTTCCCCTAGGCCATTCCAGTTTTTGGTTTCGAGTATCAGACCAGCGAAAATTTTGATGGTTTCTCAAGCATTCCTTAACTTCAAACTTCCATATCTCGCGATCGGATTGACGAACTCGAGAATTTCCTTTTGCATCTGAAAGCAGCAACTCGCCCGATTACAACGGTGTGTGTACTTTTCCCCTAGGCCATTCCAGTTGTTGATTTCCAGTATCAGACCAGCGAAAATTTTGATGGTTTCTCAAGCATGCCTTAACTTCAAACTTCCATATCTCGCGAACGGACTCACGAACTCGAGAAATTCCTGTTGCATGTGAAAGTAGAATCTCGCCCGATCAAATGTAATATGTATTTTTCCCCTAGGCATTTGTAGTTATTGGTTTCGAGTATCAGACTTGCGAAAATTTTGATGGTTTCTCAACCATTCCTTAACTTCAAACTGCCATATCCCGCGAACGGATTGACGAACTCGAGAAATTCCTGTTGCATCTGAAAGTAGAAACTCGCCCGATTACAACGGTATGTGTATTTTTCCCCTAGGCCATTGTAGTTATTGGTTTCGAGTATCAGACAACCGAAAATTTTGATGGTTTCTCAACCATTCCTTAACTTCAAACTCCCATATCTCTCGAACGGATTGACGAACTCGAGAAATTCCTGTTGCATCTGAAAGCAGAAACTCGCCCGATTACAACGGTGTGTGCATTTTTGCCCTAGGCCATAGTAGTTATTGGTTTCGAGTATCAGACTTGCGAAAATTTTGATGGTTTCTCAAGAATTACTTAACTTGAAACTCCCATATCTCGCGAACGGATTGACGAACTCGAGAAATTCCTGTTGCATCTGAAAGTAGAAACTCGCCCGAATACAATGGTGTGTGTACTTTTCCCCCAGGCCATTCCAGTTATTGGTTTTGAGTATCAAACCAGCGAAAATTTTGATGGTTTCGCAACCGTTCCTTAAATTCAAACTCCCGTATCTCGCGAACGGATTAACGAACTCGAGAAATTCCTGTTGCATCTGAAAGCAGAAACTCGCCCGATACGACGGTGTGTGTACTTTTCCCCTAGGCCATTCCAGTTGTTGGTTTCCAGTATCAGACCAGCGAAAATTTTGATGGTTTCACAAGCACTCCTTAACTTCAAACTTCCATATCTCGCGATCGGATCGACGACCTCGAGAATTTCCTATTGCATCTGAAAGCAGAAACTCGCCGGATTACAACGGTATGTGTATTTTTGCCCTAGGCCATAGTATTTATTAGTTTCGAGTATCAGACTTGCGAAAATTGTGATGGTTTCTCAACCATTCCTCAACTTCAAACTCCCATATCTCGCGAACGCATTGACGAACTCGAGAAATTGCTGTTGCATGTGAAAGTAGAATCTCGCCCGATTACAATGGCATGTGTATTTTTCCCCTACGCATTTGTAGTTATTGGTTTCGAGTATCAGACTTGCGAAAATTTTGATGGTTTCTCAACCATTCCTTAACTTCAAACTCCCATATCTCGCGAACGGATTAACGAACTCGAGAAATTCCTGTTGCATCTGAAAGCAGAAACTCGCCCGGTTACGACGGTGAGTGTACTTTTCCCCTAGGCCATTCCAGTTGTTGGTTTCGAGTATCAGACCAGCGAAAATTTTGATGGTTTCTCAAGCATTCCTTAACTTCAAACTTCCATATCTCGCGATCGGATTGACGAACTCGAGAATTTCCTTTTGCATCTGAAAGCAGAAACTCGCCCGATTACAACGGTATGTGTATTTTTGCCCTAGGCCATAGTAGTTATTAGTTTCGAGTATCAGACTTGCGAAAATTGTGATGGTTTCACAACCATTCCTTAACTTCAAAAGCCCATATCTCGCGAACGGATTGACGAACTCGAGAAATACCTGTTGCATCTGAAAGTAGAAACTCGCCCGATTACAATGGTGTGTGTACTTTTCCCCTAGGCCATTCCAGTTATTTGTTTCGAGTATCAGATCCGCGAAAATTTTGATGGTTTCTCAACCGTTCCTTAACTTCAAACTCCCATATCTCGCGAACGGATTGACGAACTCGAGAAATTCCTGTTGCATGTGAAAGTAGAATCTCGCCCGATTACAATGGTATGTGTATTTTTGCCCTAAGCCACAGTAGTTATAGGATTCGAGTATCAGACTTGCGAAAATTTTGATGATTTCTCAACCATTCCTTAACTTCAAACTCCCATATCTCGCGAACGGATTGAGGAACTCCAGAAATTCCTGTTGTATCTGGAAGTGGAAACTCGCCCGATTACAATGGTGTGTGTACTTTTCCCCTAGGCCATTCCAGTTATTGGTTTCGAGTATCAGACCAGCGAAAATTTTGATGGTTTCTCAACCATCCCTTAAGTTCAAACTCCCATATCTCGCGAACGGAATGACGAACTCGAGAAATTCCTGTTGCATCTGAAAGTGGAGACTCGCCCGATTACAAAGGTATGTGCGTTTTTCCCCTATGCCTTTGTAGTTATTGGTTTCGAGTATCAGACTTGCGAAAATTTTGATGATTTCTCAACCATTCCTTAACTTCAAACTCCCATATCTCGCGAACGGATTGACGAACTCGAGAATTTCCTTTTGCATCTGAAAGCAGAAACTCGCCCGATTACAACGGTATGTGTATTTTTGCCCTAGGCCATAGTTGTTATTGGATTCGAGTATCAGACTTGCGAAAATTTTGATGATTTCTCAACCATTCCTTAACTTCAAACTCCCATATCTCGCGAACGGATTGACGAACTCGAGAACTTCCTATTGCATCTAAAAGCAGAAACTCGCCCGATTACAACGGTATGTGTATTTTTGCCCTAGGCCATGGTAGTTATTGGTTTCGAGTATCAGACTTGCGAAAATTTTGATGATTTCTCAACCATTCCTTAACTTCAAACTCCCATATCTCGCGAACGGATTGACGAACTCGAGAACTTCCTATTGCATCTAAAAGCAGAAACTCGCCCGATTACAACGGTATGTGTATTTTTGCCCTAGGCCATGGTAGTTATTGGTTTCGAGTATCAGACTTGCGAAAATTTTGATGGTTGCTCAAGAATTCCTTAACTTGAAACTCCCATATTTCGCGGACGGTTTGACGAACTCGAGAATTTCCTGTTGCATCTGAAGGTAGAAACTCGCCCGATTACAACGGTATGTGTATTTTTGCCCTAGGCCATGGTAGTTATTGGTTTCGAGTATCAGACTTGCGAAAATTTTGATGGTTGCTCAAGAATTCCTTAACTTGAAACTCCCATATTTCGCGGACGGTTTGACGAACTCGAGAATTTCCTGTTGCATCTGAAGGTAGAATCTCACCCGAATACAATGGTGTGTGTACTTTTTCCCTAGGCCATTCCAGTTATTGGTTTCGAGTATCAGACCAGTGAAAATTTTTATGGTTTCTCAACCATTCCTTAACTTCAGACTCCCATATCTCGCGAACGGATTGACGAACTCGAGAATTTCCTATTGCATCTGAAAGTAGAAACTCGCCCGATTACAAAGATATGTGTGTTTTCACCCTAGGCCTTTGTAGTTATTGGTTTCGAGTATCAGACTTGCGAAAATTTTGATGGTTTCTCAACCATTCCTTTTTTTCACACTTCCATATCTCGCGAACGGATTGACGAACACGAGAATTTCCTATTGCATCTGAAAGCAGAAACTCGCCCGATTACAACGGTGTGTGTATTTTTGCCCTAGGCCATAGTAGTTATTGGATTCGAGTATCAGACTTGCGAAAATTTTGATGGCTTCTCAACCACTCCTTAAATTCAAACTCCCATATCTCGCGAACGGACTGACGAACTCGAGAAATTCCTGTTGCATGTGAAAGTAGAATCTCGCCCGATCAAATGTAATATGTATTTTTCCCCTAGGCATTTGTAGTTATTGGTTTCGAGTATCAGACTTGCGAAAATTTTGATGGTTTCTCAACCATTCCTTAACTTCAAACTCCCATATCCCGCGAACGGATTGACGAACTCGAGAAATTCCTGTTGCATCTGAAAGCAGAAACTCGCCCGATTACAACGGTATGTGTATTTTTGCCCTAGGCCATAGTAGTTATTAGTTTCAAGTATCAGACTTGCGAAAATTTTGATGGTTTCTCAACCGTTCCTTAAATTCAAACTCCCATATCTCGCGAACGGATTAACGAACTCGAGAAATTCCTGTTGCATCTGAAAGCAGAAACTCGCCCGATTACGACGGTGTGTGTACTTTTCCCCTAGGCCATTCCAGTTGTTGGTTTCGAGTATCAGACCAGCGAAAATTTTGATGGTTTCACAAGCACTCCTTAACTTCAAACTTCCATATCTCGCGATCGGATCGACGACCTCGAGAATTTCCTATTGCATCTGAAAGCAGAAACTCGCCGGATTACAACGGTATGTGTATTTTTGCCCTAGGCCATAGTATTTATTAGTTTCGAGTATCAGACTTGCGAAAATTGTGATGGTTTCTCAACCATTCCTTAACTTCAAACTCCCATATCTCGCGAACGCATTGACGAACTCGAGAAATTGCTGTTGCATGTGAAAGTAGAATCTCGCCCGATTACAATGGCATGTGTATTTTTCCCCTACGCATTTGTAGTTATTGGTTTCGAGTATCAGACTTGCGAAAATTTTGATGGTTTCTCAACCATTCCTTAACTTCAAACTCCCATACCTCGCGAACGGATTAACGAACTCGAGAAATTCCTGTTGCATCTGAAAGCAGAAACTCGCCCGGTTACGACGGTGAGTGTACTTTTCCCCTAGGCCATTCCAGTTGTTGGTTTCGAGTATCAGACCAGCGAAAATTTTGATGGTTTCTCAAGCATTCCTTAACTTCAAACTTCCATATCTCGCGATCGGATTGACGAACTCGAGAATTTCCTTTTGCATCTGAAAGCAGAAACTCGCCCGATTACAACGGTATGTGTATTTTTGCCCTAGGCCATAGTAGTTATTAGTTTCGAGTATCAGACTTGCGAAAATTGTGATGGTTTCACAACCATTCCTTAACTTCAAAAGCCCATATCTCGCGAACGGATTGACGAACTCGAGAAATACCTGTTGCATCTGAAAGTAGAAACTCGCCCGATTACAATGGTGTGTGTTCTTTTCCCCTAGGCCATTCCAGTTATTTGTTTCGAGTATCAGATCCGCGAAAATTTTGATGGTTTCTCAACCGTTCCTTAACTTCAAACTCCCATATCTCGCGAACGGATTGACGAACTCGAGAAATTCCTGTTGCATGTGAAAGTAGAATCTCGCCCGATTACAATGGTATGTGTATTTTTGCCCTAAGCCACAGTAGTTATAGGATTCGAGTATCAGACTTGCGAAAATTTTGATGATTTCTCAACCATTCCTTAACTTCAAACTCCCATATCTCGCGAACGGATTGAGGAACTCCAGAAATTCCTGTTGTATCTGGAAGTGGAAACTCGCCCGATTACAATGGTGTGTGTACTTTTCCCCTAGGCCATTCCAGTTATTGGTTTCGAGTATCAGACCAGCGAAAATTTTGATGGTTTCTCAACCATCCCTTAAGTTCAAACTCCCATATCTCGCGAACGGAATGACGAACTCGAGAAATTCCTGTTGCATCTGAAAGTGGAGACTCGCCCGATTACAAAGGTATGTGCGTTTTTCCCCTATGCCTTTGTAGTTATTGGTTTCGAGTATAAGAATTGCGAAAATTTTGATGGTTTCTCAACCATTCCTTAACTTCAAACTCCCATATCTCGCGAACGGAATGACGAACTCGAGAATTTCCTTTTGCATCTGAAAGCAGAAACTCGCCCGATTACAACGGTATGTGTATTTTTGCCCTAGGCCATAGTTGTTATTGGATTCGAGTATCAGACTTGCGAAAATTTTGATGGTTTCACAACCATTCCTTAACTTCAAACTCCCATATCTCGCGAACGGATTGAGGAACTCCAGAAATTCCTGTTGTATCTGGAAGTGGAAACTCGCCCGATTACAATGGTGTGTGTACTTTTCCCCTAGGCCATTCCAGTTATTTGTTTCGAGTATCAGATCCGCGAAAATTTTGATGGTTTCTCAACCGTTCCTTAACTTCAAACTCCCATATCTCGCGAACGGATTGACGAACTCGAGAAATTCCTGTTGCATGTGAAAGTAGAATCTCGCCCGATTACAATGGTATGTGTATTTTTCCCCTAGGCATTTGTAGTTATTGGTTTGGAGAATCAGACTTGCGAAAATTTTGATGGTTTCTCAACCATTCCTTAACTTCAAAGTTCCATATCTCGCGAACGGATTGACGAACTCGAGAAATTCCTGTTGCATCTGAAAGTAGAAACTCGCCCGATTACAACGGTATGTGTATTTTTCCCCTTGGCCAATGCAGTTATTGGATTCGAGTATCAGACTTGCGAAAATTTTGATGGTTTCTCAACCATTCCTTAACTTCAAACTCCCATTTCTCGCGAACGGATTGACGAACTCCAGAAGTTCCTGTTGCATCTGAAAGTAGAAACTCGCCCGATTACAAAGATATGTGTGTTTTCCCCGTAGGCCTTTGTAGTTATTGGTTTCGAGTATCAGACTTGCGAAAATTTTGATGGTTTCTCAACCATTCCTTAATTTCACAATTCCATATCTCGCGAACGGATTGACGAACTCGAGAAATTCCTGTTGCATCTGAAAGTAGAAACTCGCCCGATTACAACGGTATGTGTATTTTTCCCCTAGGCCATTGTAGTTATTGGTTTCGAGTATCAGACAACCGAAAATTTTGATGGTTTCTCAACCATTCCTTAACTTCAAACTCCCATATCTCTCGAACGGATTGACGAACTCGAGAAATTCCTGTTGCATCTGAAAGCAGAAACTCGCCCGATTACAACGGTGTGTGCATTTTTGCCCTAGGCCATAGTAGTTATTGGTTTCGAGTATCAGACTTGCAAAAATTTTGATGGTTTCTCAAGAATTACTTAACTTGAAACTCCCATATCTCGCGAACGGATTGACGAACTCGAGAAATTCCTGTTGCATCTGAAAGTAGAAACTCGCCCGAATACAATGGTGTGTGTACTTTTCCCCCAGGCCATTCCAGTTATTGGTTTTGAGTATCAAACCAGCGAAAATTTTGATGGTTTCGCAACCATTCCTTAACTTCAAACTCCCATATCTCGCGAACGGATTGACGAACTCGAGAAACTCCTATTTCATCTGAAAGCAGAAACTCGCCCGGTTACGACGGTAAGTGTACTTTTCCCCTAGGCCATTCCAGTTTTTGGTTTCGAGTATCAGACCAGCGAAAATTTTGATGGTTTCTCAAGCATTCCTTAACTTCAAACTTCCATATCTCGCGATCGGATTGACGAACTCGAGAATTTCCTTTTGCATCTGAAAGCAGAAACTCGCCCGATTACAACGGTGTGTGTACTTTTCCCCTAGGCCATTCCAGTTGTTGATTTCCAGTATCAGACCAGCGAAAATTTTGATGGTTTCTCAAGCATGCCTTAACTTCAAACTTCCATATCTCGCGAACGGACTCACGAACTCGAGAAATTCCTGTTGCATGTGAAAGTAGAATCTCGCCCGATCAAATGTAATATGTATTTTTCCCCTAGGCATTTGTAGTTATTGGATTCGAGTATCAGACTTGCGAAAATTTTGATGGCTTCTCAACCACTCCTTAAATTCAAACTCCCATATCTCGCGAACGGACTGACGAACTCGAGAAATTCCTGTTGCATGTGAAAGTAGAATCTCGCCCGATCAAATGTAATATGTATTTTTCCCCTAGGCATTTGTAGTTATTGGTTTCGAGTATCAGACTTGCGAAAATTTTGATGGTTTCTCAACCATTCCTTAACTTCAAACTCCCATATCCCGCGAACGGATTGACGAACTCGAGAAATTCCTGTTGCATCTGAAAGCAGAAACTCGCCCGATTACAACGGTATGTGTATTTTTGCCCTAGGCCATAGTAGTTATTAGTTTCAAGTATCAGACTTGCGAAAATTTTGATGGTTTCTCAACCGTTCCTTAAATTCAAACTCCCATATCTCGCGAACGGATTAACGAACTCGAGAAATTCCTGTTGCATCTGAAAGCAGAAACTCGCCCGATTACGACGGTGTGTGTACTTTTCCCCTAGGCCATTCCAGTTGTTGGTTTCGAGTATCAGACCAGCGAAAATTTTGATGGTTTCACAAGCACTCCTTAACTTCAAACTTCCATATCTCGCGATCGGATCGACGACCTCGAGAATTTCCTATTGCATCTGAAAGCAGAAACTCGCCGGATTACAACGGTATGTGTATTTTTGCCCTAGGCCATAGTATTTATTAGTTTCGAGTATCAGACTTGCGAAAATTGTGATGGTTTCTCAACCATTCCTTAACTTCAAACTCCCATATCTCGCGAACGCATTGACGAACTCGAGAAATTGCTGTTGCATGTGAAAGTAGAATCTCGCCCGATTACAATGGCATGTGTATTTTTCCCCTACGCATTTGTAGTTATTGGTTTCGAGTATCAGACTTGCGAAAATTTTGATGGTTTCTCAACCATTCCTTAACTTCAAACTCCCATACCTCGCGAACGGATTAACGAACTCGAGAAATTCCTGTTGCATCTGAAAGCAGAAACTCGCCCGGTTACGACGGTGAGTGTACTTTTCCCCTAGGCCATTCCAGTTGTTGGTTTCGAGTATCAGACCAGCGAAAATTTTGATGGTTTCTCAAGCATTCCTTAACTTCAAACTTCCATATCTCGCGATCGGATTGACGAACTCGAGAATTTCCTTTTGCATCTGAAAGCAGAAACTCGCCCGATTACAACGGTATGTGTATTTTTGCCCTAGGCCATAGTAGTTATTAGTTTCGAGTATCAGACTTGCGAAAATTGTGATGGTTTCACAACCATTCCTTAACTTCAAAAGCCCATATCTCGCGAACGGATTGACGAACTCGAGAAATACCTGTTGCATCTGAAAGTAGAAACTCGCCCGATTACAATGGTGTGTGTTCTTTTCCCCTAGGCCATTCCAGTTATTTGTTTCGAGTATCAGATCCGCGAAAATTTTGATGGTTTCTCAACCGTTCCTTAACTTCAAACTCCCATATCTCGCGAACGGATTGACGAACTCGAGAAATTCCTGTTGCATGTGAAAGTAGAATCTCGCCCGATTACAATGGTATGTGTATTTTTGCCCTAAGCCACAGTAGTTATAGGATTCGAGTATCAGACTTGCGAAAATTTTGATGATTTCTCAACCATTCCTTAACTTCAAACTCCCATATCTCGCGAACGGATTGAGGAACTCCAGAAATTCCTGTTGTATCTGGAAGTGGAAACTCGCCCGATTACAATGGTGTGTGTACTTTTCCCCTAGGCCATTCCAGTTATTGGTTTCGAGTATCAGACCAGCGAAAATTTTGATGGTTTCTCAACCATCCCTTAAGTTCAAACTCCCATATCTCGCGAACGGAATGACGAACTCGAGAAATTCCTGTTGCATCTGAAAGTGGAGACTCGCCCGATTACAAAGGTATGTGCGTTTTTCCCCTATGCCTTTGTAGTTATTGGTTTCGAGTATAAGAATTGCGAAAATTTTGATGGTTTCTCAACCATTCCTTAACTTCAAACTCCCATATCTCGCGAACGGAATGACGAACTCGAGAATTTCCTTTTGCATCTGAAAGCAGAAACTCGCCCGATTACAACGGTATGTGTATTTTTGCCCTAGGCCATAGTTGTTATTGGATTCGAGTATCAGACTTGCGAAAATTTTGATGGTTTCACAACCATTCCTTAACTTCAAACTCCCATATCTCGCGAACGGATTGAGGAACTCCAGAAATTCCTGTTGTATCTGGAAGTGGAAACTCGCCCGATTACAATGGTGTGTGTACTTTTCCCCTAGGCCATTCCAGTTATTTGTTTCGAGTATCAGATCCGCGAAAATTTTGATGGTTTCTCAACCGTTCCTTAACTTCAAACTCCCATATCTCGCGAACGGATTGACGAACTCGAGAAATTCCTGTTGCATGTGAAAGTAGAATCTCGCCCGATTACAATGGTATGTGTATTTTTCCCCTAGGCATTTGTAGTTATTGGTTTGGAGAATCAGACTTGCGAAAATTTTGATGGTTTCTCAACCATTCCTTAACTTCAAACTTCCATATCTCGCGAACGGATTGACGAACTCGAGAAATTCCTGTTGCATCTGAAAGTAGAAACTCGCCCGATTACAACGGTATGTGTATTTTTCCCCTTGGCCAATGCAGTTATTGGATTCGAGTATCAGACTTGCGAAAATTTTGATGGTTTCTCAACCATTCCTTAACTTCAAACTCCCATTTCTCGCGAACGGATTGACGAACTCCAGAAGTTCCTGTTGCATCTGAAAGTAGAAACTCGCCCGATTACAAAGATATGTGTGTTTTCCCCGTAGGCCTTTGTAGTTATTGGTTTCGAGTATCAGACTTGCGAAAATTTTGATGGTTTCTCAACCATTCCTTAACTTCACAATTCCATATCTCGCGAACGGATTGACGAACTCGAGAAATTCCTGTTGCATCTGAAAGTAGAAACTCGCCCGATTACAACGGTATGTGTATTTTTCCCCTAGGCCATTGTAGTTATTGGTTTCGAGTATCAGACAACCGAAAATTTTGATGGTTTCTCAACCATTCCTTAACTTCAAACTCCCATATCTCTCGAACGGATTGACGAACTCGAGAAATTCCTGTTGCATCTGAAAGCAGAAACTCGCCCGATTACAACGGTGTGTGCATTTTTGCCCTAGGCCATAGTAGTTATTGGTTTCGAGTATCAGACTTGCGAAAATTTTGATGGTTTCTCAAGAATTACTTAACTTGAAACTCCCATATCTCGCGAACGGATTGACGAACTCGAGAAATTCCTGTTGCATCTGAAAGTAGAAACTCGCCCGAATACAATGGTGTGTGTACTTTTCCCCCAGGCCATTCCAGTTATTGGTTTTGAGTATCAAACCAGCGAAAATTTTGATGGTTTCGCAACCATTCCTTAACTTCAAACTCCCATATCTCGCGAACGGATTGACGAACTCGAGAAACTCCTATTTCATCTGAAAGCAGAAACTCGCCCGGTTACGACGGTAAGTGTACTTTTCCCCTAGGCCATTCCAGTTTTTGGTTTCGAGTATCAGACCAGCGAAAATTTTGATGGTTTCTCAAGCATTCCTTAACTTCAAACTTCCATATCTCGCGATCGGATTGACGAACTCGAGAATTTCCTTTTGCATCTGAAAGCAGAAACTCGCCCGATTACAACGGTGTGTGTACTTTTCCCCTAGGCCATTCCAGTTGTTGATTTCCAGTATCAGACCAGCGAAAATTTTGATGGTTTCTCAAGCATGCCTTAACTTCAAACTTCCATATCTCGCGAACGGACTCACGAACTCGAGAAATTCCTGTTGCATGTGAAAGTAGAATCTCGCCCGATCAAATGTAATATGTATTTTTCCCCTAGGCATTTGTAGTTATTGGTTTCGAGTATCAGACTTGCGAAAATTTTGATGGTTTCTCAACCATTCCTTAACTTCAAACTCCCATATCCCGCGAACGGATTGACGAACTCGAGAAATTCCTGTTGCATGTGAAAGTAGAAAGTCGCCCGATTACAACGGTTTGTGTATTTTTGCCCTAGGCCATAGTAGTTATTAGTTTCAAGTATCAGACTTGCGAAAATTTTGATGGTTTCTCAACCGTTCCTTAAATTCAAACTCCCGTATCTCGCGAACGGATTAACGAACTCGAGAAATTCCTGTTGCATCTGAAAGCAGAAACTCGCCCGATTACGACGGTGTGTGTACTTTTCCCCTAGGCCATTCCAGTTGTTGGTTTCCAGTATCAGACCAGCGAAAATTTTGATGGTTTCACAAGCACTCCTTAACTTCAAACTTCCATATTTCGCGATCGGATCGACGACCTCGAGAATTTCCTATTGCATCTGAAAGCAGAAACTCGCCGGATTACAACGGTATGTGTATTTTTGCCCTAGGCCATAGTATTTATTAGTTTCGAGTATCAGACTTGCGAAAATTGTGATGGTTTCTCAACCATTCCTCAACTTCAAACTCCCATATCTCGCGAACGCATTGACGAACTCGAGAAATTGCTGTTGCATGTGAAAGTAGAATCTCGCCCGATTACAATGGCATGTGTATTTTTCCCCTACGCATTTGTAGTTATTGGTTTCGAGTATCAGACTTGCGAAAATTTTGATGGTTTCTCAACCATTCCTTAACTTCAAACTCCCATATCTCGCGAACGGATTAACGAACTCGAGAAATTCCTGTTGCATCTGAAAGCAGAAACTCGCCCGGTTACGACGGTGAGTGTACTTTTCCCCTAGGCCATTCCAGTTGTTGGTTTCGAGTATCAGACCAGCGAAAATTTTGATGGTTTCTCAAGCATTCCTTAACCCTTAACTTCAAACTTCCATATCTCGCGATCGGATTGACGAACTCGAGAATTTCCTTTTGCATCTGAAAGCAGAAACTCGCCCGATTACAACGGTATGTGTATTTTTGCCCTAGGCCATAGTAGTTATTAGTTTCGAGTATCAGACTTGCGAAAATTGTGATGGTTTCACAACCATTCCTTAACTTCAAAAGCCCATATCTCGCGAACGGATTGACGAACTCGAGAAATACCTGTTGCAATCTGAAAGTAGAAACTCGCCGATTACAATGGTGTGTGTACCTTTCCCCTAGGCCATTCCAGTTATTTGTTTCGAGTATCAGATCCGCGAAAATTTTGATGGTTTCTCAACCGTTCCTTAACTTCAAACTCCCATATCTCGCGAACGGATTGACGAACTCGAGAAATTCCTGTTGCATGTGAAAGTAGAATCTCGCCCGATTACAATGGTATGTGTATTTTTGCCCTAAGCCACAGTAGTTATAGGATTCGAGTATCAGACTTGCGAAAATTTTGATGATTTCTCAACCATTCCTTAACTTCAAACTCCATATCTCGCGAACGGATTGAGGAACTCCAGAATTCCTGTTGTATCTGGAAGTGGAAACTCGCCCGATTACAATGGTGTGTGTACTTTTCCCCTAGGCCATTCCAGTTATTGGTTTCGAGTATCAGACCAGCGAAAATTTTGATGGTTCTCAACCATCCCTTAAGTTCAAACTCCATATCTCGCGAACGGAATGACGAACTCGAGAAATTCCTGTTGCATCTGAAAGTGGAGACTCGCCCGATTACAAAGGTATGTGCGTTTTTCCCCTATGCTTTGTAGTTATTGGTTTCGATAGAAGAATTGCGAAAATTTTGATGGTTTCCCAACCATTCCTTAACTTCAAACTCCCATATCTCGCGAACGGAATGACGAACTCGAGAATTTCCTTTTGCATCTGAAAGCAGAAACTCGCCCGATTACAACGGTATGTGTATTTTTGCCCTAGGCCATAGTTGTCTATTGGATTCGAGTATCAGACTTGCGAAAATTTTGATGATTTCTCAACCATTCCTTAACTTCAAACTCCCATATCTCGCGAACGGATTGAGGAACTCCAGAAATTCCTGTTGTATCTGGAAGTGGAAACTCGCCCGATTACAATGGTGTGTGTACTTTTCCCCTAGCCATTCCAGTTAAGTGTTTCGAGTATCAGATCGCGAAAATTTTGATGGTTCTCAACCGTTCCTTAACTTCAAACTCCCATATCTCGCGAACGGATTGACGCACTCGAGAAAATTCCTGTTGCATGTGAAAAGTAGAATCTCACCCGATTACAATGGTATGTGTATTTTTCCCCTAGGCATTTGTAGTTATTGGTTTTGGAGAATCAGACTTGCGAAAATTTTTGATGGTTTCTCAACCATTCCGTTAACTTCAAACTTCCATATCTCGCGAACGGATTGGACGAACTCGAGAAATTCCTGTTGCATCTGAAAGTAGAAACTCGCCCGATTACAACGTTATGCTGTATTTTTCCCCTTGGCCAATGCAGTTATTGGATTCGAGTATCAGACTTGCGAAAATTTTGATGGTTTCTCAACATTCTTAACTTCAAACTCCCATTTCTCGCGAACGGATTGGACGAACTCCAGAAGTTCCTGTTGCATCTGAAAGTAGAAACTCGCCCGATTACAAAGATAGTGTGTGTTTTCCCCGTAGGCCTTTGTAGTTATTGGTTTCGAGTATCAGACTTGCGAAAATTTTGATGGTTTCTCACACCATTCTTAACTTCACAATTCCATATCTCGCGAACGGATTGACGAACTCGAGAAATTCCTGTTGCATCTGAAAGTAGAACTCGCCCGATTACAACGGTATGTGTATTTTTCCCCTAGGCCATTGTAGTTATTGGTTTCGAGTATCAGACGACCGAAAATTTTGATGGTTTCTCAACCATTCCTTAACTTCAGACTCCCATATCTCGCGAAAGAATGACGAACTCGAGAAATTCCTGTTGCATCTGAAAGTGGAAACTCGCCGATTACAACGGTATGTGTATTTTGCCTAAGCCACAGTAGTTATAGGATTCGAGTATCAGACTTGCGAAAATTTTCATGATTTCTCAACCATTCCTTAACTTCAAAATCCCATATCTCGCGAACGGATTGAGGAACTCCAGAAATTCCTGTTGGATCTGGAAGGTGGAAACTCGGCCCGATTACAATGGTGTGTGTTCTTTTCCCCTAGGCCATTCCAGTTATGGTTCCGAGTATCAGACCAGCGAAATTTTGATGGTTTCTCTAACCATTCCTTAACTTCAAACTCCCATATCTCGCGAACGGAATGACGAACTCGAGAAATCCTGTTGCATCTGAGAGTGGCACCCGGCCGATTACAAAGGTATGTGTACTTTTCCCCTAGGCCATTCACTTATTGGTTTCGAGTATCAGACTTGCGAAAATATTGATGGTTTCTCAACCATTCCTTAACTCAAACTCCCATATCTCGCGAAACGGATTGACGACACTCGAGAAATTCCTGTTGTATCTGAAAGTAGAAACTCGCCCGATTACAAAGATATGTGTGTTTTTCACCTAGGCCTATGTAGTTATTGGTTTCGAGTATCAGACTTGCGAAAATTTTGATAGTTTCCTCAACCATTCCTTAACTCAAACTCCCATTCTCGCGAACGGATTGACGAACTCGAGAAATTCCTGTTGTATCTGAAAGTAGAAAACTCGCCCGATTACAAAGATATGTGTGTTTTTTCACCTAGGCCTTTGTAGTTATTGGTTTCGAGTATCCGACTTGCGAAAATTTTGATGGTTTCTCAACCATTCCTTAACTTCGATCTCCATATCTCGCGAACGGATTGACGACCTCGAGAAATTCCTGTTGCATCTGAAAGTAGAATCTCGCCCGATTACAAAGATATGTGTGTTTTTCCCCTAGGCCTTTGTAGTTATTGTTTCGAGTATCAGACTGCGAAAATTTTGAGGGTTTCTCAACCATTCCTTAAATTCAAACTCCCATATCTCGCGAACGGATTGACGAACTCGAGAAATTCCTGTTGCATCTGAAAGTGGAAACTCGCCCGATTACAAAGGTATGTGTATGTTTCCCCTAGGCCTTTGTAGTTATTGGTTTCTAGCATCAGAATTGCGAAATTTCGATAGTTTCTCAACCATTATTTAACTTCAACTCCATTTCTCGCGAACGGATTGACGAACTCGAGAAATTCCTGTTGCAGCTGGAAAGTAGAAAAACTCGCCCGATTACAGAGATATGTGTGTTTTTCACCTAGGCCTATGTAGTTAATGGTTTCGGAGTATCAGACTTGCGAATTTTGATAGTTTCTCAACCATTCCTTAACTCAAACTCCCATTTCTCGGCGAACGGATTGAACGAAACTCGAGAAATTCCTGTTGTATCTGAAAGTAGAAACTCGCCCGAATACAAAGATATGTGTGTTTTTTCACCTGGGCCTTTGTAGTTATTGGTTTCGGTATCGACTTGCGAAAATTTTGATGGTTTCTCAACCATTCCTAACTTCGATCTCCCATATCTCGCGAACGGATTGACGACCTCGAGAAATTCCTGTTGCATCTGAAAGTAGAATCTCGCCCGATTACAAAAGATATGTGTGGTTTTTCCCCTACGCCTTTTTAGTTATTGGTTTCGAGTATCAGACTTGCGAAAATTTTGAGGGTTTCTCAACCATTCCTTAACTTCAAACTCCATATCTCGCGAACGGATTGACGATCTCGAGAAATTCCTGGTGCATCTGAAAGTGGAAACTCGCCCGATTACAAAGGTATGTGTATGTTTCCCCTAGGCCTTTGTAGTTATTGATTTCGAGTATCAGACTTGCGAAAATTTTGATTGTTTCTCAAGCATTCCTTAACTTCAAACTCCCATATCTCGCGAACGGATTGACGAACTCGACAAATTCCTGTTGCATCTGAAAGCAGAAACTCGCCCGATTACAACGGTATGTGTATTTTCCCCTAGGCCATTCTAGTTATTGGTTTCTAGCATCAGAATTGCGAAAATTTCGATAGTTTCTCAACCATTATTTAACTTCAAACTCCCATTTCTCGCGAACGGATTGACGAACTCGAGAAATTCCTGTTGCATCTGAAAGTGGAAACTCGCCCGATTACAAAGGTATGTGTATGTTTCCCCTAGGCCTTTGTAGTTATTGGTTTCGAGTATCAGACTTGCGAAAATTTTGATCGCACCTCAACCATTCCTTAACTTCAATCTCCCATTTCTCGCGAACGGAGTGACGAACTCGAGAAATTCCAGTTGCATGTGAAAGTAGAAACTCGCCCGATTACAACGGTATGTGAATTTTTCCCCCAGGCCTTTGTAGTTATTGGTTTCGAGTATCAGAATTGCGAAAATTTTGATGGTTTCTCAACCATTCCTTAACTTCGAACTCCCATATCTCGCGAACGGGATGACGAACTAGAGAAATTCCTGTTGCATCTGAAACTGGAAACTCGCCCGATTACAAAGGTATGTGCATTTTTCCCCTAGGCCTTTGTAGTTATTGGTTTCGAGTATCAGACTTGCGAAAATTTTGATGGTTTCTCAACCATTCCTTAACTTCGAACTCCCATATCTCGCGAACGGGATGACGAACTAGAGAAATTCCTGTTGCATCTGAAACTGGAAACTCGCCCGATTACAAAGGTATGTGCATTTTTCCCCTAGGCCTTTGTAGTTATTGGTTTCGAGTATCAGACTTGCGAAAATTTTGATGGTTTCTCAAGCATTCCTTAACTTCAAACTCCCATATCTCGTGAACGGCATGACGAACTCGAGAAATTCCTGCTGCATCTGAAAGTGGAAACTCGCCCGATTACAAAGGTATGTGCATTTTTCCCCTAGGCCTTTGTAGTTATTGGTTTCGAGTATCGGACTTGCGAAAATTTTGATAGTTTCTCAACCATTCCTTAACTTCAAACTCCCATTTCTCGCGAACGGATTGACGAACTCGAGAAATTCCTGTTGCATCTGAAAGTAGAGACTCGCCCGGTTACAAAGATATGTGTGTTTTTCACCTAGGCCTATGTAGTTATTGGTTTCGAGTATCGGACTTGCGAAAATTTTGTTAGTTTCTCAACCATTCCTTAACTTCAAACCCCCATATCTCGCGAACGGATTGACGAACTCGAGAAATTCCTGTTGCACCTGGAAGCAGAAAATCGCCCGATTACAATGGTGTTTGTACTTTTCCCCTAGGTCATTCCAGTTATTGGTTTCGAGTATCAGACTTGCGAAAATTTTGATGGTTGCTCCACCATTCCTTAAATTCAAACTCCCATATCTCGCGAACGGATTACGGATTGACGAACTCGAGAAATTCCTGTTGCATCTTAAAGTAGAAACTCGCCCGATTACAAAGATATGTGTGTTTTTCACCTAGGCCTTTGTAGTTATTGGTTTCGAGTATCAGACTTGCGAAAATTTTTATGGTTTCTCAAACATTCCTTAACTTCAAACTCCCATATCTCGCGAACGGATTGACGAACTCCATTAATTCCTGTTGCATCTGAAAGTAGAATCTCGCCCGATTACAATGGTGTGTGCACTTTTCCCCTAGGCCATTCCAGTTATTGGTTTCGAGTATCAGACTTGCGAAAATTTTGATTGTTTCTCAAGCATTCCTTAACTTCAAACTCCCATATCTCGCGAACGGATTGACGAACTGGAGAAATTCCTGTTGCACCGGGAAGCAGAAAATCGCCCGATTACAATGGTGTTTGTACTTTTCCCCTAGGTCATTCCAGTTATTGGTTTCGAGTATCAGACTTGCGAAAATTTTGATAGTTTCTCAACCATTCCTTAACTTCAAACCCCCATATCTCGCGAACGGATTGACGAACTGGAGAAATTCCTGTTGCACCGGGAAGCAGAAACTCGCCCGATTACAAAGATATGTGTGTTTTTCACCTAGGCCTTTGTAGTTATTGGTTTCGGGTATCAGACTTGCGAAAATTTTGATAGTTTCTCAACCATTCCTTAACTTCAAACTCCCATTTCTCGCGAACGGATTGACGAACTCGAGAAATTTCTGATGCATCTGAAAGTAGAAACTCGCCCGATTACAACGGTATATGTGTTTTTCCCCTGGGCCATTGTAGTTATTGGTTTCGAGTATCAGACTTGCGAAAATTTTGATGGTTTCTCAACCATTCCGTAACTTCACACTTCCATATCTCGCGATCGGATTGACGAACTCGAGAATTTCCTATTGCATCTGAAAGCAGAAACTCGCCCGATTGCAACGGTATGTGCATCTTTGCCCTAGGCCATAGGAGTTATTGGTTTCAAGTATCAGACTTGCGAATATTTTGATGGTTACTCAACCATTCCTTAACTTCGAATTCCCATATCTCGCGAACGGGATGACGAACTAGAAAAATTCCTGTTGCATCTGAAAGTGGAAACTCGCCCGATTACAAAGGTATGTGCATTTTTCCCCTAGGCCTTTGTAATTATTGGTTTCGAGTATCAGACTTGCGAAAATTTTGATAGTTTCTCAACCATTCCTTAACTTCAAACTCCCATTTCTCGCGAACGGATTGACGAACTCGAGAAATTCCTGTTGCATCTGAAAGTAGAGACTCGCCCGATTACAAAGATATGTGTGTTTTTCACCTAGGCCTATGTAGTTACTGGTTTCGAGTGTCGGACTTGCGAAAATTTTGATAGTTTCTCAAGCATTCCTTAACTTCAAACCCCCATATCTCGCGAACGGATTGACGAACTCGAGAAATTCCTGTTGCACCTGGAAGCAGAAAATCGCCCGATTACAATGGTGTTTGTACCTTTCCCCTAGGTCATTCCAGTTATTGGTTTCGAGAATCAGACTTGCGAAAATTTTGATGGTTGCTCAACCATTCCTTAAATTCAAACTCCCATATCTCGCGAACGGATTGACGAACTCGAGAAATTCCTGTTGCATTTTAAAGTAGAAACTCGCCCGATTACAAAGATATGTGTGTTTTTCAGCTAGGCCTTTGTAGTTATTGGTTTCGGGTATCAGACTTGCGAAAATTTTGATAGTTTCTCAACCATTCCTTAACTTGAAACTCCCATTTCTCGCGAACGGATTGACGAACTCGAGAAATTTCTGATGCATCTGAAAATAGAAACTCGCCCGATTACAACGGTATAAGTGTTTTTCCCCTGGGCCATTGTAGTTATTGGTTTCGAGTATCAGACTTGCGAAAATTTTGATGGTTTCTTAACCATTTCGTAACTTCAGACTTCCATATCTCGCGATCGGATTGACGAACTCGAGAATTTCCTATTGCATCTGAAAGCAGAAACTCGCCCGATTGCAACGGTATGTGCATCTTTGCCCTAGGCCATAGGAGTTATTTGTTTCGAGTATCAGAATTGCGAAAATTTTGATGGTTTCTCAACCATTCCTTAACTTCGAATTCCCATATCTCGCGAACGGGATGACGAACTAGAGAAATTCCTGTTGCATCTAAAAGTGGAAACTCGCCCGATTACAAAGGTATGTGCATCTTTCCCCTAGGACTTTGTAATTATTGGTTTCGAGTATCAGACTTGAGAAAATTTTGATAGTTTCTCAACCATTCCTTAACTTCAAACTCCCATTTCTCGCGAACGGATTGACGAACTCGAGAAATTCCTGTTGCACCTGGAAGCAGAAAATCGCCCGATTACAATGGTGTTTGTACTTTTCCCTTAGGTCATTCCAGTTATTGGTTTCGAGAATCAGACTTGCGAAAATTTTGATGGTTGCTCAACCATTCCTTAAATTCAAACTCCCATATCTCGCGAACGGATTGACGAACTCGAGAAATTCCTGTTGCATCTTAAAGTAGAAACTCGCCCGATTACAAAGATATGTGTGTTTTTCACCTAGGCCTTTGTAGTTATTGGTTTCGGGTATCAGACTTGCGAAAATTTTGATAGTTTCTCAACCATTCCTTAACTTCAAACTCCCATTTCTCGCGAACGGATTGACGAACTCGAGAAATTTCTGATGCATCTGAAAGTAGAAACTCGCCCGATTACAACGGTATATGTGTTTTTCCCCTGGGCCATTGTAGTTATTGGTTTCGAGTATCAGACTTGCGAAAATTTTGATGGTTTCTCAACCATTCCGTAACTTCACACTTCCATATCTCGCGATCGGATTGACGAACTCGAGAATTTCCTATTGCATCTGAAAGCAGAAACTCGCCCGATTGCAACGGTATGTGCATCTTTGCCCTAGGCCATAGGAGTTATTGGTTTCAAGTATCAGACTTGCGAATATTTTGATGGTTACTCAACCATTCCTTAACTTCATACTCCCATATCTCGCGAACGGTTTGATGAACTCGAGAAATTCCTGTTGCATCTGAAAGTAGAGACTCGCCCGATTACAAAGATATGTGTGTTTTTCACCTAGGCCTATGTAGTTATTGGTTTCGAGTATCGGACTTGCGAAAATTTTGATAGTTTCTCAACCATTCCGTAACTTCAATCTCCCATTTCTCGCGAACGGATTGACGAACTCGAGAAATTCCAGTTGCATGTGAAAGTAGAAACTCGCCCGACTACAACGGTATGTGTATTTTTCCCCCAGGCCTTTGTAGTTATTGGTTTCGAGTATCAGAATTGCGAAAATTTTGATGGTTTCTCAACCATTCCTTAACTTCGAATTCCCATATCTCGCGAACGGGATGACGAACTAGAGAAATTCCTGTTGCATCTGAAAGTGGAAACTCGCCCGATTACAAAGGTATGTGCATTTTTCCCCTAGGCCTTTGTAATTATTGGTTTCGAGTATCAGACTTGCGAAAATTTTGATAGTTTCTCAACCATTCCTTAACTTCAAACTCCCATTTCTCGCGAACGGATTGACGAACTCGAGAAATTCCTGTTGCATCTGAAAGTAGAGACTCGCCCGATTACAAAGATATGTGTGTTTTTCACCTAGGCCTATGTAGTTATTGGTTTCGAGTATCGGACTTGCGAAAATTTTGATAGTTTCTCAACCATTCCTTAACTTCAAACCCCCATATCTCGCGAACGGATTGACGAACTCGAGAAATTCCTGTTGCACCTGGAAGCAGAAAATCGCCCGATTACAATGGTGTTTGTACTTTTCCCCTAGGTCATTCCAGTTATTGGTTTCGAGAATCAGACTTGCGAAAATTTTGATAGTTTCTCAACCATTCCTTAACTTCAAACTCCCATTTCTCGCGAACGGATTGACGAACTCGAGAAATTCCTGTTGTATCTGAAAGTAGAAACTCGCCCGATTACAAAGATATGTGTGTTTTTCACCTAGGCCTTTGTAGTTATTGGTTTCCAGTATCCGACTTGCGAAAATTTTGATGGTTTCTCAACCATTCCTTAACTTCAAACTCCCATATCTCGCGTACGGATTGAAGAACTCGAGAAATTCCTGTTGCATCTGAAAGTAGAGACTCGCCCGATTAGAACGGTGTGTGTACTTTGCCCCTAGGCCATTATAGTAATTCGTTTCTAGCATCAGAATTGCGAAAATTTCGATGGTTTCTCAACCTTTCCTTAAGTTCAAACTCCCATATCTCGTGAACGGATTGACGAACTCGAGAAATTCCTGTTGCATCTGAAAGTGGAACTCGCCCGATTACAAAGGTATGTGTATTTTTTCCCTAGGCCTTTGTAGTTATTGGTTTCATGTATCAGACTTGCGAAAATTTTGATGGTTTCTCAACCATTCCGTATCTTCAAACTCCCATATCTCGCGAACGGATTGACGAACTCGAGAAATTCCTGTTGCATCTGAAAGTGGAAACTCGCCCGATTACAGTGGTGTGTGTACTTTTCCCCTAGGCCATTCCAGTCATTCGTTTCTGACATCAGAATTGCGAAAATATCGATGGTTTCTCAACCATTCTTAACTTCAAACTCCCATATCTCGCGAACGGATTGACGTACTCGACAAATTCCTGTTGCATCTGAAAGCAGAAACTCGCCCGATTACAACGGTATGTGTATTTTCGCCTAGGCCATTCTAGTTATTGGTTTCTAGCATCAGAATTGCGAAAATTTCGATAGTTTCTCAACCATTATTCAACTTCAAACTCCCATATCTCGCGAACGGATTGACGAACTCGAGAAATTCCTGTTGCATCTGAAAGTGGAAACTCGCCCGATTACAAAGGTATGTGTATGTTTCCCCTAGGCCTATGTAGTTACTGATTTCGAGTATCAGACTTGCGAAAATTTTAATGGTTTCTCAACCATTCCTCAACTTCAAACTGCCATATCTCGCGGACGGATTGACGAACTCGAGAAATTCCTGTTGCATCTGAAAGTGGAAACTCGCCTGATTACAATGGTGTGTGTACTTTTCCCCTAGGCCATTCCAGTTATTCGTTTCTAGCATCAGAATTGCGAAAATATCGATGGTTTCTCAACCATTCCTTAACTTCTAAATCCCATATCTCGTGAACGGATTGACGAACTCGAGAAATTCCTGTTGCATCTGAAAGTGGAAACTCGCCCAATTACAAATGTATGTGCATTTTTCCCCTAGGCCTTTGTAGTTATTGGTTTCGAGTATCAGACTTGCGAAAATTTTGATGGTTTCTCAACCATTCCTTAATTTCAAACTCCCATATCTCACGAACAGATTGACGAACTCGAGAAATTCGTGTTGCATCTGAAAGCACACACTCGCCCGATTACAATGGTGTGTGTACTTTTCCCCTACGCCATTCCAGTTATTCGTTTCTAGCATCAGAATTGCGAAAACCTTGATGGTTTCCCAACCATTCCTTAACTTCAAACTCCCATATCTCGCGAACGGAATGACGAAATCGAGAAGTTCCTGTTGCATCTGAAAGTGGAAACTCGCGCGATTACAATGGTGTGTGTACTTTTCCCATAGGCCATTCCAGTTATTCGTTTCTAGCATCAGAATTGCGAAAATATCGATGGTTTCTCAACCATTCCTTAACTTCAAACTCCCATATCTTGCGAACGGATTGACGAACTCGAGAAATTCCTGTTGCATCTGAAAGCAGAAACTCGCCCGATTACAACGGTATGTGTATTTTCGCCTAGGCCATTCTAGTTATTGGTTTCTAGCATCAGAATTGCGAAAATTTCGATAGTTTCTCAACCATTATTCAACTTCAAACTCCCATATCTCGCGAACGGATTGACGAACTCGAGAAATTCCTGTTGCATCTGAAAGTGGAAACTCGCCCGATTACAAAGGTATGTGTATGTTTCCCCTAGGCCTATGTAGTTACTGATTTCGAGTATCAGACTTGCGAAAATTTTAATGGTTTCTCAACCATTCCTTAACTTCAAACTGCCATATCTCGCGGACGGATTGACGAACTCGAGAAATTCCTGTTGCATCTGAAAGTGGAAACTCGCCTGATTACAATGGTGTGTGTACTTTTCCCCTAGGCCATTCCAGTTATTCGTTTCTAGCATCAGAATTGCGAAAATATCGATGGTTTCTCAACCATTCCTTAACTTCTAAATCCCATATCTCGTGAACGGATTGACGAACTCGAGAAATTCCTGTTGCATCTGAAAGTGGAAACTCGCCCAATTACAAATGTATGTGCATTTTTCCCCTAGGCCTTTGTAGTTATTGGTTTCGAGTATCAGACTTGCGAAAATTTTGATGGTTTCTCAACCATTCCTTAATTTCAAACTCCCATATCTCACGAACAGATTGACGAACTCGAGAAATTCGTGTTGCATCTGAAAGCACACACTCGCCCGATTACAATGGTGTGTGTACTTTTCCCCTACGCCATTCCAGTTATTCGTTTCTAGCATCAGAATTGCGAAAACCTTGATGGTTTCCCAACCATTCCTTAACTTCAAACTCCCATATCTCGCGAACGGAATGACGAAATCGAGAAGTTCCTGTTGCATCTGAAAGTGGAAACTCGCGCGATTACAATGGTGTGTGTACTTTTCCCCTAGGCCATTCCAGTTATTCGTTTCTAGCATCAGAATTGCGAAAATATCGATGGTTTCTCAACCATTCCTTAACTTCAAACTCCCATATCTTGCGAACGGATTGACGAACTCGAGAAATTCCTATTGCATCTGAAAGTGGAAACTCGCTCGATTACAAAGGTATGTGCACTTTTCCCCTAGGCCTCTGTAGTTATTGGTTTCGAGTAACAGACGTGCGAAAATTTCGATGGTTTCTCAAGCATTCCTTAACTTCAAACTCCCATATCTCGCGTACGGATTGACGAACTCGAGAAATTCCTGTTGCATCTGAAAGTGGAACTCGCCCGATTACAAAGGTATGTGTATTTTTTCCCTAGGTCTTTATAGTTATTGGTTTCATGTATCAGACTTGCGAAAATTTTGATGGTTTCTCAACCATTCCGTATCTTCAAACTCCCATATCTCGCGAACGGATTGACGAACTCGAGAAATTCCTGTTGCATTTGAGAGTGGAAACCCGGCCGATTACAAAGGTAAGTGTATTTTTCCCCTAGGCCTTGGTAGTTATTGGTTTCGAGTATCAGACTTGCGAAAATTTTGATTGTTTCTCAACCATTCCTTAATTTCAAACTCCCATATCTCGCGAACGGATTAACGAGATCGAGAAATTCCTGTTGCATCTGAAAGTAGAGACTCGCCCGATTAGAAAGATATGTGTGTTTTTCACCTAGGCCTATGTAGTTATTGGTTTCGAGTATCGGACTTGCGAAAATTTTGATAGTTTCTCAACCATTCCTTAACTTCAATCCCCCATATCTCGCGAACGGATTGACGAACTCGAGAAATTCCTGTTGCACCGGGAAGAAGAAAATCGCCCGATTACATTGGTGTTTGTACTTTTGCCCTAGGTCATTCCAGTTATTGGTTTCGAGTATCAGACTTGCGAAAATTTTGATGGTTGCTCAACCATTCCTTAAATTCAAACTCCCATATCTCGCGAACGGATTGACGAACTCGAGAAATTCCTGTTGCATCTGAAAGTAGAGACTCGCCCGATTACAAAGATATGTGTGTTTTTCACCTAGGCCTATGTAGTTATTGGTTTCGAGTATCGGACTTGCGAAAATTTTGATAGTTTCTCAACCATTCCTTAACTTCAATCCCCCATATCTCGCGAACGGATTGACGAACTCGAGAAATTCCTGTTGCACCGGGAAGAAGAAAATCGCCCGATTACAATGGTGTTTGTACTTTTCCCCTAGGTCATTCCAGTTATTGGTTTCGAGTATCAGACTTGCGAAAATTTTGATGGTTGCTCAACCATTCCTTAAATTCAAACTCCCATATCTCGCGAACGGATTGACGAACTCGAGAAATTCCTGTTGCATCTTAAAGTAGAAACTCGCCCGATTACAAAGATATGTGTGTTTTTCACCTAGGCCTTTGTAGTTATTGGTTTCGGGTATCAGACTTGCGAAAATTTTGATAGTTTCTCAACCATTCCTTAACTTCAAACTCCCATTTCTCGCGAACGGATTGACGAACTCGAGACATTTCTGATGCATCTGAAAGTAGAAACTCGCCCGATTACAACGGTATATGTGTTTTTCCCCTGGGCCATTGTAGTTATTGGTTTCGAGTATCAGACTTGCGAAAATTTTGATGGTTTCTCAATCATTCCGTAACTTCACACTTCCATATCTCGCGATCGGATTGACGAACTCGAGAATTTCCTATTGCATCTGAAAGCAGAAACTCGCCCGATTGCAACGGTATGTGCATCTTTGCCCTAGGCCATAGGAGTTATTGGTTTCAAGTATCAGACTTGCGAATATTTTGATGTTTACTCAACCATTCCTTAACTTCAAACTCCCATATCTCGCGAACGGATTGATGAACTCGAGAAATTCCTGTTGCATCTGAAAGTAGAAACTCGCCAGATTACAATGGTATGTGTACGTTTCCCCAAGGCCATTCCTGTTATTGGTTTCGAGTATCAGACCAGCGAAAGTTTTGATGGTTTCTCAACCATTCCTTAACCTCAAACTCCCATATCTCGCGAACGGATTGACGAACTCGAGAAATTCCTGTTGCATCTGAAAGTGGAAACTCGCCCGATTACAAAGGTATGTGTATTTTTCCCGTAGGCCTTTGTAGTTATTGGTTTCGGGTATCAGACTTGCGAAAATTTTGATCGCTCCTCAACCATTCCTTAACTTCAATCTCCCATTTCTCGCGAACGGATTGACGAACTCGAGAAATTCCAGTTGCATGTGAAAGTAGAAACTCGCCCGACTACAACGGTATGTGTATTTTTCCCCCAGGCCTTTGTAGTTATTGGTTTGGAGTATCAGAATTGCGAAAATTTTGATGGTTTCTCAACCATTCCTTAACTTCGAATTCCCATATCTCGCGAACGGGATGACGAACTGGAGAAATTCCTGTTGCATCTGAAAGTGGAAACTCGCCCGATTACAAAGGTATGTGCATTTTTCCCCTAGGCCTTTGTAGTTATTGGTTTCGAGTATCAGACTTGCGAAAATTTTGATGGTTTCTCAAGCATTCCTTAACTTCAAACTCCCATATATCGTGAACGGCATGACGAACTCGAGAAATTCCTGTTGCATCTGAAAGTGGAAACTCGCCCGATTACAAAGGTATGTGCATTTTTCCCCTAGGCCTTTGTAATTATTGGTTTCGAGTATCAGACTTGCGAAAATTTTGATAGTTTCTCAACCATTCCTTAACTTCAAACTCCCATTTCTCGCGAACGGATTGACGAACTCGAGAAATTCCTGTTGCATCTGAAAGTAGAGACTCGCCCGATTACAAAGATATGTGTGTTTTTCACCTAGGCCTATGTAGTTATTGGTTTCGAGTATCGGACTTGCGAAAATTTTGATAGTTTCTCAACCATTCCTTAACTTCAAACCCCCATATCTCGCGAACGGATTGACGAACTCGAGAAATTCCTGTTGCACCTGGAAGCAGAAAATCGCCCGATTACAATGGTGTTTGTACTTTTCCCCTAGGTCATTCCAGTTATTGGTTTCGAGTATCAGACTTGCGAAAATTTTGATGGTTGCTCAACCATTCCTTAAATTCAAACTCCCATATCTCGCGAACGGATTGACGAACTCGAGAAATTCCTGTTGCATCTTAAAGTAGAAACTCGCCCGATTACAAAGATATGTGTGTTTTTCACCTAGGCCTTTGTAGTTATTGGTTTCGGGTATCAGACTTGCGAAAATTTTGATAGTTTCTCAACCATTCCTTAACTTCAAACTCCCATTTCTCGCGAACGGATTGACGAACTCGAGACATTTCTGATGCATCTGAAAGTAGAAACTCGCCCGATTACAACGGTATATGTGTTTTTCCCCTGGGCCATTGTAGTTATTGGTTTCGAGTATCAGACTTGCGAAAATTTTGATGGTTTCTCAATCATTCCGTAACTTCACACTTCCATATCTCGCGATCGGATTGACGAACTCGAGAATTTCCTATTGCATCTGAAAGCAGAAACTCGCCCGATTGCAACGGTATGTGCATCTTTGCCCTAGGCCATAGGAGTTATTGGTTTCAAGTATCAGACTTGCGAATATTTTGATGTTTACTCAACCATTCCTTAACTTCAAACTCCCATATCTCGCGAACGGATTGATGAACTCGAGAAATTCCTGTTGCATCTGAAAGTAGAAACTCGCCAGATTACAATGGTATGTGTACGTTTCCCCAAGGCCATTCCTGTTATTGGTTTCGAGTATCAGACCAGCGAAAGTTTTGATGGTTTCTCAACCATTCCTTAACCTCAAACTCCCATATCTCGCGAACGGATTGACGAACTCGAGAAATTCCTGTTGCATCTGAAAGTGGAAACTCGCCCGATTACAAAGGTATGTGTATTTTTCCCCCAGGCCTTTGTAGTTATTGGTTTGGAGTATCAGAATTGCGAAAATTTTGATGGTTTCTCAACCATTCCTTAACTTCGAATTCCCATATCTCGCGAACGGGATGACGAACTGGAGAAATTCCTGTTGCATCTGAAAGTGGAAACTCGCCCGATTACAAAGGTATGTGCATTTTTCCCCTAGGCCTTTGTAGTTATTGGTTTCGAGTATCAGACTTGCGAAAATTTTGATGGTTTCTCAAGCATTCCTTAACTTCAAACTCCCATATCTCGTGAACGGCATGACGAACTCGAGAAATTCCTGTTGCATCTGAAAGTGGAAACTCGCCCGATTACAAAGGTATGTGCATTTTTCCCCTAGGCCTTTGTAATTATTGGTTTCGAGTATCAGACTTGCGAAAATTTTGATAGTTTCTCAACCATTCCTTAACTTCAAACTCCCATTTCTCGCGAACGGATTGACGAACTCGAGAAATTCCTGTTGCACCTGGAAGCAGAAAATCGCCCGATTACAATGGTGTTTGTACTTTTCCCCTAGGTCATTCCAGTTATTGGTTTCGAGTATCAGACTTGCGAAAATTTTGATGGTTGCTCAACCATTCCTTAAATTCAAACTCCCATATCTCGCGAACGGATTGACGAACTCGAGAAATTTCTGATGCATCTGAAAGTAGAAACTCGCCCGATTACAAAGGTATGTGTATTTTTCACCTAGGCCTTTGTAGTTATTGGTTTCGAGTATCAGACTTGCGAAAATTTTGATTGTTTCTCAACCATTCCTTAATTTCAAACTCCCATATCTCGCGAACGGATTGACGAACTCGAGAAATTCCTGTTGCATCTGAAATTAGAAACTCGCCCGATTACAAAGATATATGTGTTTTTCCCCTAGGCCTTTGTTGTTATTGGTTTCGAGTATCAGACTTGCGAAAATTTTGATAGTTTCTCAACCATTCCTTAACTTCAAACCCCCATATCTCGCGAACGGATTCACGAACTCGAGAAATTCCTGTTGCACCTGGAAGCAGAAAATCGCCCGATTACAATGGTGATTGTACTTTTCTCCTAGGTCATTCCAGTTATTGGTTTCGAGTATCAGACTTGCGAAAATTTTGATGGTTGCTCAACCATTCCTTAAATTCAAACTCCCATATCTCGCGAACGGATTGACGAACACGAGAAATTCCTGTTGCATCTTAAAGTAGAAACTCGCCCGATTACAAAGATAAGTGTGTTTTTCACCTAGGCCTTTGTAGTTATCGGTTTCGGGTATCAGACTTGCGAAAATTTTGATAGTTTCTCAACCATTCCTTAACTTCAAACTCCCATTTCTCGCGAACGGATTGACGAACTCGAGAAATTTCTGATGCATCTGAAAGTAGAAACTCGCCCGATTGCAACGGTATGTGCATCTTTGCCCTAGGCCATAGGAGTTATTGGTTTCAAGTATCAGACTTGCGAATATTTTGATGGTTACTCAACCATTCCTTAAATTCAAACTCCCATATCTCGCGAACGGATTGATGAACTCGAGAAATTCCTGTTGCATCTGAAAGTAGAAACTCGCCAGATTACAATGGTATGTGTACGTTTCCCGAAGGCCATTCCAGTTATTGGTTTCGAGTATCAGACCAGCGAAAATTTTGATGGTTTATCAACCATTCCTTAACCTCAAACTCCCATATCTCGCGAACGGATTGACGAACTCGAGAAATTCCTGTTGCATCTGAAAGTGGAAACTCGCCCGATTACAAAGGTATGTGTATTTTTCCCGTAGGCCTTTGTAGTTATTGGTTTCGAGTATCAGACTTGCGAAAATTTTGATCGCACCTCAACCATTCCTTAACTTCAATCTCCCATTTCTCGCGAACGGATTGACGAACTCGAGAAATTCCAGTTGCATGTGAAAGTAGAAACTCGCCCGACTACAACGGTATGTGTATTTTTCCCCCAGGCCTTTGTAGTTATTGGTTTGGAGTATCAGAATTGCGAAAATTTTGATGGTTTCTCAACCATTCCTTAACTTCGAATTCCCATATCTCGCGAACGGGATGACGAACTGGAGAAATTCCTGTTGCATCTGAAAGTGGAAACTCGCCCGATTACAAAGGTATGTGCATTTTTCCCCTAGGCCTTTGTAGTTATTGGTTTCGAGTATCAGACTTGCGAAAATTTTGATGGTTTCTCAAGCATTCCTTAACTTCAAACTCCCATATCTCGTGAACGGCATGACGAACTCGAGAAATTCCTGTTGCATCTGAAAGTGGAAACTCGCCCGATTACAAAGGTATGTGCATTTTTCCCCTAGGCCTTTGTAATTATTGGTTTCGAGTATCAGACTTGCGAAAATTTTGATAGTTTCTCAACCATTCCTTAACTTCAAACTCCCATTTCTCGCGAACGGATTGACGAACTCGAGAAATTCCTGTTGCATCTGAAAGTAGAGACTCGCCCGATTACAAAGATATGTGTGTTTTTCACCTAGGCCTATGTAGTTATTGGTTTCGAGTATCGGACTTGCGAAAATTTTGATAGTTTCTCAACCATTCCTTAACTTCAAACCCCCATATCTCGCGAACGGATTGACGAACTCGAGAAATTCCTGTTGCACCTGGAAGCAGAAAATCGCCCGATTACAATGGTGTTTGTACTTTTCCCCTAGGTCATTCCAGTTATTGGTTTCGAGTATCAGACTTGCGAAAATTTTGATGGTTGCTCAACCATTCCTTAAATTCAAACTCCCATATCTCGCGAACGGATTGACGAACTCGAGAAATTTCTGATGCATCTGAAAGTAGAAACTCGCCCGATTACAAAGGTATGTGTGTTTTTCACCTAGGCCTTTGTAGTTATTGGTTTCGAGTATCAGACTTGCGAAAATTTTGATTGTTTCTCAACCATTCCTTAATTTCAAACTCCCATATCTCGCGAACGGATTGACGAACTCGAGAAATTCCTGTTGCATCTGAAATTAGAAACTCGCCCGATTACAAAGATATATGTGTTTTTCCCCTAGGCCTTTGTTGTTATTGGTTTCGAGTATCAGACTTGCGAAAATTTTGATAGTTTCTCAACCATTCCTTAACTTCAAACCCCCATATCTCGCGAACGGATTCACGAACTCGAGAAATTCCTGTTGCACCTGGAAGCAGAAAATCGCCCGATTACAATGGTGATTGTACTTTTCTCCTAGGTCATTCCAGTTATTGGTTTCGAGTATCAGACTTGCGAAAATTTTGATGGTTGCTCAACCATTCCTTAAATTCAAACTCCCATATCTCGCGAACGGATTGACGAACACGAGAAATTCCTGTTGCATCTTAAAGTAGAAACTCGCCCGATTACAAAGATAAGTGTGTTTTTCACCTAGGCCTTTGTAGTTATCGGTTTCGGGTATCAGACTTGCGAAAATTTTGATAGTTTCTCAACCATTCCTTAACTTCAAACTCCCATTTCTCGCGAACGGATTGACGAACTCGAGAAATTTCTGATGCATCTGAAAGTAGAAACTCGCCCGATTGCAACGGTATGTGCATCTTTGCCCTAGGCCATAGGAGTTATTGGTTTCAAGTATCAGACTTGCGAATATTTTGATGGTTACTCAACCATTCCTTAACTTCAATCTCCCATTTCTCGCGAACGGAGTGACGAACTCGAGAAATTCCAGTTGCATGTGAAAGTAGAAACTCGCCCGATTACAACGGTATGTGAATTTTTCCCCCAGGCCTTTGTCGTTATTGGTTTCGAGTATCAGAATTGCGAAAATTTTGATGGTTTCTCAACCATTCCTTAACTTCGAACTCCCATATCTCGCGAACGGGATGACGAACTAGAGAAATTCCTGTTGCATCTGAAACTGGAAACTCGCCCGATTACAAAGGTATGTGCATTTTTCCCCTAGGCCTTTGTAGTTATTGGTTTCGAGTATCAGACTTGCGAAAATTTTGATGGTTTCTCAAGCATTCCTTAACTTCAAACTCCCATATCTCGTGAACGGCATGACGAACTCGAGAAATTCCTGTTGCATCTGAAAGTGGAAACTCGCCCGATTACAAAGGTATGTGCATTTTTCCCCTAGGCCTTTGTAGTTATTGGTTTCGAGTATCAGACTTGCGAAAATTTTGATAGTTTCTCAACCATTCCTTAACTTCAAACTCCCATTTCTCGCGAACGGATTGACGAACTCGAGAAATTCCTGTTGCATCTGAAAGTAGAGACTCGCCCGATTACAAAGATATGTGTGTTTTTCACCTAGGCCTATGTAGTTATTGGTTTCGAGTATCGGACTTGCGAAAATTTTGTTAGTTTCTCAACCATTCCTTAACTTCAAACCCCCATATCTCGCGAACGGATTGACGAACTCGAGAAATTCCTGTTGCACCTGGAAGCAGAAAATCGCCCGATTACAATGGTGTTTGTACTTTTCCCCTAGGTCATTCCAGTTATTGGTTTCGAGTATCAGACTTGCGAAAATTTTGATGGTTGCTCAACCATTCCTTAAATTCAAACTCCCATATCTCGCGAACGGATTGACGAACTCGAGAAATTCCTGTTGCATCTTAAAGTAGAAACTCGCCCGATTACAAAGATATGTGTGTTTTTCACCTAGGCCTTTGTAGTTATTGGTTTCGAGTATCAGACTTGCGAAAATTTTTATGGTTTCTCAAACATTCCTTAACTTCAAACTCCCATATCTCGCGAACGGATTGACGAACTCCATTAATTCCTGTTGCATCTGAAAGTAGAATCTCGCCCGATTACAATGGTGTGTGCACTTTTCCCCTAGGCCATTCCAGTTATTGGTTTCGAGTATCAGACTTGCGAAAATTTTGATTGTTTCTCAAGCATTCCTTAACTTCAAACTCCCATATCTCGCGAACGGATTGACGAACTGGAGAAATTCCTGTTGCACCGGGAAGCAGAAAATCGCCCGATTACAATGGTGTTTGTACTTTTCCCCTAGGTCATTCCAGTTATTGGTTTCGAGTATCAGACTTGCGAAAATTTTGATAGTTTCTCCACCATTCCTTAACTTCAAACCCCCATATCTCGCGAACGGATTGACGAACTGGAGAAATTCCTGTTGCACCGGGAAGCAGAAAATCGCCCGATTACAATGGTGTTTGTACTTTTCCCCTAGGTCATTCCAGTTATTGGTTTCGAGTATTAGACTTGCGAAAATTTTGATGGTTGTTCAACCATTCCTTAAATTCAAACTCCCATATCTCGCGAACGGATTGACGAACTCGAGAAATTCCTGTTGCATCTTAAAGTAGAAACACGCCCGATTACAAAGATATGTGTGTTTTTCACCTAGGCCTTTGTAGTTATTGGTTTCGGGTATCAGACTTGCGAAAATTTTGATAGTTTCTCAACCATTCCTTAACTTCAAACTCCCATTTCTCGCGAACGGATTGACGAACTCGAGAAATTTCTGATGCATCTGAAAGTAGAAACTCGCCCGATTACAACGGTATATGTGTTTTTCCCCTGGGCCATTGTAGTTATTGGTTTCGAGTATCAGACTTGCGAAAATTTTGATGGTTTCTCAACCATTCCGTAACTTCACACTTCCATATCTCGCGATCGGATTGACGAACTCGAGAATTTCCTATTGCATCTGAAAGCAGAAACTCGCCCGATTGCAACGGTATGTGCATCTTTGCCCTAGGCCATAGGAGTTATTGGTTTCAAGTATCAGACTTGCGAATATTTTGATGGTTACTCAACCATTCCTTAACTTCAAACTCCCATATCTCGCGAACGGATTGTTGAACTCGAGAAATTCCTGTTGCATCTGAAAGTAGAAACTCGCCAGATTACAATGGTATGAGTGGGACGTCGGAGCAGTGTGGCCCTGCTCCGGCGTCGGGCGCCAGAGCGCCGAGGAGAAAACAGGGAAGGGAGGGTGAAGTACCCCCTCCCTTCCCTGGAACGGGAGGACACGGGCGCGAGAGCCCTGCACGGGGGAGCACCTGATGTTATGATGTCTTCGGTCCCAGGTGCTCCCCCTGCATAGTGCGAGGATGGCCACCGTGGTGGGTTTTAGTGGGTAGGTCCCGCGCCCGATGGGTTTCCTTCCGGGCGCGGGGAATCCCACACTCCCCCCGCCCCTCCCCAGGCGGCGGGGGGGTCTTTCGAAGATTTCCCCCACGTTAAAAAAAAAAAAAAAAAAAGATTACAATGGTATGTGTACGTTTCCACAAGGCCATTCCTGTTATTGGTTTCGAGTATCAGACCAGCGAAAATTTTGATGGTTTCTCAACCATTCCTTAACCTCAAACTCCCATATCTCGCGAACGGATTGACGAACTCGAGAAATTCCTGTTGCATCTGAAAGTAGAGACTCGCCCGATTACAAAGATATGTGTGTTTTTCACCTAGGCCTATGTAGTTATTGGTTTCGAGTATCGGACTTGCGAAAATTTTGATAGTTTCTCAACCATTCCTTAACTTCAATCTCCCATTTCTCGCGAACGGATTGACGAACTCGAGAAATTCCAGTTGCATGTGAAAGTAGAAACTCGCCCGACTACAACGGTATGTGTATTTTTCCCCCAGGCCTTTGTAGTTATTGGTTTCGAGTATCAGAATTGCGAAAATTTTGATGGTTTCTCAACCATTCCTTAACTTCGAATTCCCATATCTCGCGAACGGGATGACGAACTAGAAAAATTCCTGTTGCATCTGAAAGTGGAAACTCGCCCGATTACAAAGGTATGTGCATTTTTCCCCTAGGCCTTTGTAATTATTGGTTTCGAGTATCAGACTTGCGAAAATTTTGATAGTTTCTCAACCATTCCTTAACTTCAAACTCCCATTTCTCGCGAACGGATTGACGAACTCGAGAAATTCCTGTTGCATCTGAAAGTAGAGACTCGCCCGATTACAAAGATATGTGTGTTTTTCACCTAGGCCTATGTAGTTATTGGTTTCGAGTATCGGACTTGCGAAAATTTTGATAGCTTCTCAACCATTCCTTAACTTCAAACCCCCATATCTCGCGAACGGATTGACGAACTCGAGAAATTCCTGTTGCACCTGGAAGCAGAAAATCGCCCGATTACAATGGTGTTTGTACTTTTCCCCTAGGTCATTCCAGTTATTGGTTTCGAGAATCAGACCAGCGAAAATTTTGATGGTTTATCAACCATTCCTTAAACTCAAACTCCCATATCTCGCGAACGGATTGACGAACTCGAGAAATTCCTGTTGCATCTGAAAGTGGAAACTCGCCCGATTACAAAGGTATGTGTATTTTTCCCGTAGGCCTTTGTAGTTATTGGTTTCGAGTATCAGACTTGCGAAAATTTTGATCGCACCTCAACCATTCCTTAACTTCAATCTCCCATTTCTCGCGAACGGAGTGACGAACTCGAGAAATTCCAGTTGCATGTGAAAGTAGAAACTCGCCCGATTACAACGGTATGTGAATTTTTCCCCCAGGCCTTTGTAGTTATTGGTTTCGAGTATCAGAATTGCGAAAATTTTGATGGTTTCTCAACCATTCCTTAACTTCGAACTCCCATATCTCGCGAACGGGATGACGAACTAGAGAAATTCCTGTTGCATCTGAAACTGGAAACTCGCCCGATTACAAAGGTATGTGCATTTTTCCCCTAGGCCTTTGTAGTTATTGGTTTCGAGTATCAGACTTGCGAAAATTTTGATGGTTTCTCAAGCATTCCTTAACTTCAAACTCCCATATCTCGTGAACGGCATGACGAACTCGAGAAATTCCTGTTGCATCTGAAAGTGGAAACTCGCCCGATTACAAAGGTATGTGCATTTTTCCCCTAGGCCTTTGTAGTTATTGGTTTCGAGTATCAGACTTGCGAAAATTTTGATAGTTTCTCAACCATTCCTTAACTTCAAACTCCCATTTCTCGCGAACGGATTGACGAACTCGAGAAATTCCTGTTGCATCTGAAAGTAGAGACTCGCCCGATTACAAAGATATGTGTGTTTTTCACCTAGGCCTATGTAGTTATTGGTTTCGAGTATCGGACTTGCGAAAATTTTGTTAGTTTCTCAACCATTCCTTAACTTCAAACCCCCATATCTCGCGAACGGATTGACGAACTCGAGAAATTCCTGTTGCACCAGGAAGCAGAAAATCGCCCGATTACAAAGGTGTTTGTACTTTTCCCCTAGGTCATTCCAGTTATTGGTTTCGAGTATCAGACTTGCGAAAATTTTGATGGTTGCTCAACCATTCCTTAAATTCAAACTCCCATATCTCGCGAACGGATTGACGAACTCGAGAAATTCCTGTTGCATCTTAAAGTAGAAACTCGCCCGATTACAAAGATATGTGTGTTTTTCACCTAGGCCTTTGTAGTTATTGGTTTCGAGTATCAGACTTGCGAAAATTTTTATGGTTTCTCAAACATTCCTTAACTTCAAACTCCCATATCTCGCGAACGGATTGACGAACTCCATTAATTCCTGTTGCATCTGAAAGTAGAATCTCGCCCGATTACAATGGTGTGTGCACTTTTCCCCTAGGCCATTCCAGTTATTGGTTTCGAGTATCAGACTTGCGAAAATTTTGATTGTTTCTCAAGCATTCCTTAACTTCAAACTCCCATATCTCGCGAACGGATTGACGAACTCGAGAAATTCCTGTTGCACCTGGAAGCAGAAAATCGCCCGATTACAATGGTGTTTGTACTTTTCCCCTAGGTCATTCCAGTTATTGGTTTCGAGAATCAGACCAGCGAAAATTTTGATGGTTTATCAACCATTCCTTAAACTCAAACTCCCATATCTCGCGAACGGATTGACGAACTCGAGAAATTCCTGTTGCATCTGAAAGTGGAAACTCGCCCGATTACAAAGGTATGTGTATTTTTCCCGTAGGCCTTTGTAGTTATTGGTTTCGAGTATCAGACTTGCGAAAATTTTGATCGCACCTCAACCATTCCTTAACTTCAATCTCCCATTTCTCGCGAACGGAGTGACGAACTCGAGAAATTCCAGTTGCATGTGAAAGTAGAAACTCGCCCGATTACAACGGTATGTGAATTTTTCCCCCAGGCCTTTGTAGTTATTGGTTTCGAGTATCAGAATTGCGAAAATTTTGATGGTTTCTCAACCATTCCTTAACTTCGAACTCCCATATCTCGCGAACGGGATGACGAACTAGAGAAATTCCTGTTGCATCTGAAACTGGAAACTCGCCCGATTACAAAGGTATGTGCATTTTTCCCCTAGGCCTTTGTAGTTATTGGTTTCGAGTATCAGACTTGCGAAAATTTTGATGGTTTCTCAAGCATTCCTTAACTTCAAACTCCCATATCTCGTGAACGGCATGACGAACTCGAGAAATTCCTGTTGCATCTGAAAGTGGAAACTCGCCCGATTACAAAGGTATGTGCATTTTTCCCCTAGGCCTTTGTAGTTATTGGTTTCGAGTATCAGACTTGCGAAAATTTTGATAGTTTCTCAACCATTCCTTAACTTCAAACTCCCATTTCTCGCGAACGGATTGACGAACTCGAGAAATTCCTGTTGCATCTGAAAGTAGAGACTCGCCCGATTACAAAGATATGTGTGTTTTTCACCTAGGCCTATGTAGTTATTGGTTTCGAGTATCGGACTTGCGAAAATTTTGTTAGTTTCTCAACCATTCCTTAACTTCAAACCCCCATATCTCGCGAACGGATTGACGAACTCGAGAAATTCCTGTTGCACCAGGAAGCAGAAAATCGCCCGATTACAAAGGTGTTTGTACTTTTCCCCTAGGTCATTCCAGTTATTGGTTTCGAGTATCAGACTTGCGAAAATTTTGATGGTTGCTCAACCATTCCTTAAATTCAAACTCCCATATCTCGCGAACGGATTGACGAACTCGAGAAATTCCTGTTGCATCTTAAAGTAGAAACTCGCCCGATTACAAAGATATGTGTGTTTTTCACCTAGGCCTTTGTAGTTATTGGTTTCGAGTATCAGACTTGCGAAAATTTTTATGGTTTCTCAAACATTCCTTAACTTCAAACTCCCATATCTCGCGAACGGATTGACGAACTCCATTAATTCCTGTTGCATCTGAAAGTAGAATCTCGCCCGATTACAATGGTGTGTGCACTTTTCCCCTAGGCCATTCCAGTTATTGGTTTCGAGTATCAGACTTGCGAAAATTTTGATTGTTTCTCAAGCATTCCTTAACTTCAAACTCCCATATCTCGCGAACGGATTGACGAACTGGAGAAATTCCTGTTGCACCGGGAAGCAGAAAATCGCCCGATTACAATGGTGTTTGTACTTTTCCCCTAGGTCATTCCAGTTATTGGTTTCGAGTATCAGACTTGCGAAAATTTTGATAGTTTCTCCACCATTCCTTAACTTCAAACCCCCATATCTCGCGAACGGATTGACGAACTGGAGAAATTCCTGTTGCACCGGGAAGCAGAAAATCGCCCGATTACAATGGTGTTTGTACTTTTCCCCTAGGTCATTCCAGTTATTGGTTTCGAGTATTAGACTTGCGAAAATTTTGATGGTTGTTCAACCATTCCTTAAATTCAAACTCCCATATCTCGCGAACGGATTGACGAACTCGAGAAATTCCTGTTGCATCTTAAAGTAGAAACACGCCCGATTACAAAGATATGTGTGTTTTTCACCTAGGCCTTTGTAGTTATTGGTTTCGGGTATCAGACTTGCGAAAATTTTGATAGTTTCTCAACCATTCCTTAACTTCAAACTCCCATTTCTCGCGAACGGATTGACGAACTCGAGAAATTTCTGATGCATCTGAAAGTAGAAACTCGCCCGATTACAACGGTATATGTGTTTTTCCCCTAGGCCTTTGTAGTTATTGGTGTCGAGTATCAGACTTGCGAAAATTTTGATGGTTTCTCAACCATTCCTTAATTTCAAACTCCCATATCTCACGAACAGATTGACGAACTCGAGAAATTCGTGTTGCATCTGAAAGCACACACTCGCCCGATTACAATGGTGTGTGTACTTTTCCCCTACGCCATTCCAGTTATTCGTTTCTAGCATCAGAATTGCGAAAACCTTGATGGTTTCCCAACCATTCCTTAACTTCAAACTCCCATATCTCGCGAACGGAATGACGAAATCGAGAAATTCCTGTTGCATCTGAAAGTGGAAACTCGCCCGATTACAAAGGTATGTGCACTTTTCCCCTAGGCCTCTGTAGTTATTGGTTTCGAGTAACAGACGTGCGAAAATTTCGATGGTTTCTCAAGCATTCCTTAACTTCAAACTCCCATATCTCGCGTACGGATTGACGAACTCGAGAAATTCCTGTTGCATCTGAAAGTGGAACTCGCCCGATTACAAAGGTATGTGTATTTTTTCCCTAGGTCTTTGTAGTTATTGGTTTCATGTATCAGACTTGCGAAAATTTTGATGGTTTCTCAACCATTCCGTATCTTCAAACTCCCATATCTCGCGAACGGATTGACGAACTCGAGAAATTCCTGTTGCATTTGAGAGTGGAAACCCGGCCGATTACAAAGGTAAGTGTATTTTTCCCCTAGGCCTTGGTAGTTATTGGTTTCGAGTATCAGACTTGCGAAAATTTTGATTGTTTCTCAACCATTCCTTAATTTCAAACTCCCATATCTCGCGAACGGATTAACGAAATCGAGAAATTCCTGTTGCATCTGAAAGTAGAGACTCGCCCGATTACAAAGATATGTGTGTTTTTCACCTAGGCCTATGTAGTTATTGGTTTCGAGTATCGGACTTGCGAAAATTTTGATAGTTTCTCAACCATTCCTTAACTTCAATCCCCCATATCTCGCGAACGGATTGACGAACTCGAGAAATTCCTGTTGCACCGGGAAGAAGAAAATCGCCCGATTACAATGGTGTTTGTACTTTTCCCCTAGGTCATTCCAGTTATTGGTTTCGAGTATCAGACTTGCGAAAATTTTGATGGTTGCTCAACCATTCCTTAAATTCAAACTCCCATATCTCGCGAACGGATTGACGAACTCGAGAAACTCCTGTTGCATCTTAAAGTAGAAACTCGCCCGATTACAAAGATATGTGTGTTTTTCACCTAGGAACTTGTAGTTACTGGTTTCGGGTATCAGACTTGCGAAAATTTTGATAGTTTCTCAACCATTCCTTAACTTCAAACTCCCATTTCTCGCGAACGGATTGACGAACTCGAGACATTTCTGATGCATCTGAAAGTAGAAACTCGCCCGATTACAACGGTATATGTGTTTTTCCCCTGGGCCATTGTAGTTATTGGTTTCGAGTATCAGACTTGCGAAAATTTTGATGGTTTCTCAATCATTCCGTATCTTCACACTTCCATATCTCGCGATCGGATTGACGAACTCGAGAATTTCCTATTGCATCTGAAAGCAGAAACTCGCCCGATTGCAACCGTATGTGCATCTTTGCCCTAGGCCATAGGAGTTATTGGTTTCAAGTATCAGACTTGCGAATATTTTGATGTTTACTCAACCATTCCTTAACTTCAAACTCCCATATCTCGCGAACGGATTGATGAACTCGAGAAATTCCTATTGCATCTGAAAGTGGAAACTCGCCCGATTACAAAGGTATGTGCACTTTTCCCCTAGGCCTCTGTAGTTATTGGTTTCGAGTAACAGACGTGCGAAAATTTCGATGGTTTCTCAAGCATTCCTTAACTTCAAACTCCCATATCTCGCGTACGGATTGACGAACTCGAGAAATTCGTGTTGCATCTGAAAGCACACACTCGCCCGATTACAATGGTGTGTGTACTTTTCCCCTACGCCATTCCAGTTATTCGTTTCTAGCATCAGAATTGCGAAAACCTTGATGGTTTCCCAACCATTCCTTAACTTCAAACTCCCATATCTCGCGAACGGAATGACGAAATCGAGAAATTCCTGTTGCATCTGAAAGTGGAAACTCGCGCGATTACAATGGTGTGTGTACTTTTCCCCTAGGCCATTCCAGTTATTCGTTTCTAGCATCAGAATTGCGAAAATATCGATGGTTTCTCAACCATTCCTTAACTTCAAACTCCCATATCTTGCGAACGGATTGACGAACTCGAGAAATTCCTATTGCATCTGAAAGTGGAAACTCGCCCGATTACAAAGGTATGTGCACTTTTCCCCTAGGCCTCTGTAGTTATTGGTTTCGAGTAACAGACGTGCGAAAATTTCGATGGTTTCTCAAGCATTCCTTAACTTCAAACTCCCATATCTCGCGTACGGATTGACGAACTCGAGAAATTCCTGTTGCATTTGAGAGTGGAAACCCGGCCGATTACAAAGGTAAGTGTATTTTTCCCCTAGGCCTTGGTAGTTATTGGTTTCGAGTATCAGACTTGCGAAAATTTTGATTGTTTCTCAACCATTCCTTAATTTCAAACTCCCATATCTCGCGAACGGATTAACGAAATCGAGAAATTCCTGTTGCATCTGAAAGTAGAGACTCGCCCGATTACAAAGATATGTGTGTTTTTCACCTAGGCCTATGTAGTTATTGGTTTCGAGTATCGGACTTGCGAAAATTTTGATAGTTTCTCAACCATTCCTTAACTTCAATCCCCCATATCTCGCGAACGGATTGACGAACTCGAGAAATTCCTGTTGCACCGGGAAGAAGAAAATCGCCCGATTACAATGGTGTTTGTACTTTTCCCCTAGGTCATTCCAGTTATTGGTTTCGAGTATCAGACTTGCGAAAATTTTGATGGTTGCTCAACCATTCCTTAAATTCAAACTCCCATATCTCGCGAACGGATTGACGAACTCGAGAAACTCCTGTTGCATCTTAAAGTAGAAACTCGCCCGATTACAAAGATATGTGTGTTTTTCACCTAGGACCTTGTAGTTACTGGTTTCGGGTATCAGACTTGCGAAAATTTTGATAGTTTCTCAACCATTCCTTAACTTCAAACTCCCATTTCTCGCGAACGGATTGACGAACTCGAGACATTTCTGATGCATCTGAAAGTAGAAACTCGCCCGATTACAACGGTATATGTGTTTTTCCCCTGGGCCATTGTAGTTATTGGTTTCGAGTATCAGACTTGCGAAAATTTTGATGGTTTCTCAATCATTCCGTATCTTCACACTTCCATATCTCGCGATCGGATTGACGAACTCGAGAATTTCCTATTGCATCTGAAAGCAGAAACTCGCCCGATTGCAACCGTATGTGCATCTTTGCCCTAGGCCATAGGAGTTATTGGTTTCAAGTATCAGACTTGCGAATATTTTGATGTTTACTCAACCATTCCTTAACTTCAAACTCCCATATCTCGCGAACGGATTGATGAACTCGAGAAATTCCTGTTGCATCTGAAAGTAGAAACTCGCCAGATTACAATGGTATGTGTACGTTTCCCCAAGGCCATTCCTGTTATTGGTTTCGAGTATCAGACCAGCGAAAGTTTTGATGGTTTCTCAACCATTCCTTAACCTCAAACTCCCATATCTCGCGAACGGATTGACGAACTCGAGAAATTCCTGTTGCATCTGAAAGTGGAAACTCGCCCGATTACAAAGGTATGTGTATTTTTCCCGTAGGCCTTTGTTGTTATTGGTTTCGGGTATCAGACTTGCGAAAATTTTGATCGCTCCTCAACCATTCCTTAACTTCAATCTCCCATTTCTCGCGAACGGATTGACGAACTCGAGAAATTCCAGTTGCATGTGAAAGTAGAAACTCGCCCGACTACAACGGTATGTGTATTTTTCCCCCAGGCCTTTGTAGTTATTGGTTTCGAGTATCAGAATTGCGAAAATTTTGATGGTTTCTCAACCATTCCTTAACTTCGAATTCCCATATCTCGCGAACGGGATGACGAACTAGAGAAATTCCTGTTGCATCTGAAAGTGGAAACTCGCCCGATTACAAAGGTATGTGCATTTTTCCCCTAGGCCTTTGTAGTTATTGGTTTCGGGTATCAGACTTGCGAAAATTTTGATGGTTTCTCAAGCATTCCTTAACTTCAAACTCCCATATCTCGTGAACGGCATGACGAACTCGAGAAATTCCTGTTGCATCTGAAAGTGGAAACTCGCCCGATTACAAAGGTATGTGCATTTTTCCCCTAGGCCTTTGTAATTATTGGTTTCGAGTATCAGACTTGCGAAAATTTTGATAGTTTCTCAACCATTCCTTAACTTCAAACTCCCATTTCTCGCGAACGGATTGACGAACTCGAGAAATTCCTGTTGCATCTGAAAGTAGAGACTCGCCCGATTACAAAGATATGTGTGTTTTTCACCTAGGCCTATGTAGTTATTGGTTTCGAGTATCGGACTTGCGAAAATTTTGATAGTTTCTCAACCATTCCTTAACTTCAAACCCCCATATCTCGCGAACGGATTGACGAACTCGAGAAATTCCTGTTGCACCTGGAAGCAGAAAATCGCCCGATTACAATGGTGTTTGTACTTTTCCCCTAGGTCATTCCAGTTATTGGTTTCGAGTATCAGACTTGCGAAAATTTTGATGGTTGCTCAACCATTCCTTAAATTCAAACTCCCATATCTCGCGAACGGATTGACGAACTCGAGAAATTCCTGTTGCATCTTAAAGTAGAAACTCGCCCGATTACAAAGATATGTGTGTTTTTCACCTAGGCCTTTGTAGTTATTGGTTTCGGGTATCAGACTTGCGAAAATTTTGATAGTTTCTCAACCATTCCTTAACTTCAAACTCCCATTTCTCGCGAACGGATTGACGAACTCGAGAAATTTCTGATGCATCTGAAAGTAGAAACTCGCCCGATTACAAAGGTATGTGTGTTTTTCACCTAGGCCCTTGTAGTTATTGGTTTCGAGTATCAGACTTGCGAAAATTTTTATGGTTTCTCAACCATTCCTTAATTTCGATCTCCCATATCTCGCGAACGGATTGACGAACTGGAGAAATTCCTGTTGCATCTGAAAGTGGAAACTCGCCCGATTACAAAGGTATGTGTATGTTTCCCCTAGGCCTTTGTAGTTATTGATTTCGAGTATCAGACTTGCGAAAATCTTGATGGTTTCTCAACCATTTCTTAACTTCAAACTCCCATATCTCGCGAACGGATTGACGAACTCGAGAAATTCCTGTTGCATCTGAAATTAGAAACTCGCCCGATTACAAAGATATATGTGTTTTTCCCCTAGGCCTTTGTTGTTATTGGTTTCGAGTATCAGACTTGCGAAAATTTTGATAGTTTCTCAACCATTCCTTAACTTCAAACCCCCATATCTCGCGAACGGATTGACGAACTCGAGAAATTCCTGTTGCACCTGGAAGCAGAAAATCGCCCGATTACAATGGTGTTTGTACTTTTCCTCTAGGTCATTCCAGTTATTGGTTTCGAGTATCAGACTTGCGAAAATTTTGATAGTTTCTCAACCATTCCTTAACTTCAAACTCCCATATCTCGCGAACGGATTGACGAACTCGAGAAATTCCTGTTGCATCTTAAAATAGAAACTCGCCCGATTACAAAGATATGTGTGTTTTTCACCTAGGCCTTTGTAGTTATTGGTTTCGGGTATCAGACTTGCGAAAATTTTGATAGTTTCTCAACCATTCCTTAACTTCAAACTCCCATTTCTCGCGAACGGATTGACGAACTCGAGAAATTTCTGATGCATCTGAAAGTAGAAACTCGCCAGATTACAAAGGTATGTGTGTTTTTCACCTAGGTCTTTGTAGTTATTGGTTTCGAGTATCAGACTTGCGGAAATTTTTATGGTTTCTCAACCATTCCTTAACTTCGATCTCCCATATCTCGCGAACGGATTGACGACCTCGAGAAATTCCTGTTGCATCTGAAAGTAGAATCTCGCCCGATTACAAAGATATGTGTGTTTTTCCCCTAGGCCTTTGTAGTTATTGGTTTCGAGTATCAGACTTGCGAAAATTTTGAGGGTTTCTCAACCATTCCTTAACTTCAAACTCTCATATCTCGCGAACGGATTGACGAACTCGAGAAATTCCTGTTGCATCTGAAAGTGGAAACTCGCCCGATTACAAAGGTATGTGTATGTTTCCCCTAGGCCTTTGTAGTTATTGATTTCGAGTATCAGACTTGCGAAAATTTTGATGGTTTCTCAACCATTCGTTAACTTCAAACCCCCATATCTCGCGAACGGATTGACGAACTCGAGAAATTCCTGTTGCACCTGGAAGCAGAAAATCGCCCGATTACAATGGTGTTTGTACTTTTCCCCTAGGTCATTCCAGTTATTGGTTTCGAGTATCAGACTTGCGAAAATTTTGATGGTTGTTCAACCATTCCTTAAATTCAAACTCCCATATCTCGCGAACGGATTGACGAACTCGAGAAATTCCTGTTGCATCTGAAAGTGGAAACTCGCCTGATTACAATGGTGTGTGTACTTTTCCCCTAGGCCATTCCAGTTATTCGTTTCTATTATCAGAATTGCGAAAATATCGATGGTTTCTCAACCATTCCTTAACTTCAAACTCCCATATCTCGTGAACGGATTGACGAACTCGCGAAATTCCTGTTGCATCTTAAAGTAGAAACTCGCCCGATTACAAAGATATGTGTGTTTTTCACCTAGGCCTTTGTTGTTATTGGTTTCGGGTATCAGACTTGCGAAAATTTTGATAGTTTCTCAACCATTCCTTAACTTCAAACTCCCATTTCTCGCGAACGGATTGACGAACTCGAGACATTTCTGATGCATCTGAAAGTAGAAACTCGCCCGATTACAACGGTATATGTGTTTTTCCCCTGGGCCATTGTAGTTATTGGTTTCGAGTATCAGACTTGCGAAAATTTTGATGGTTTCTCAATCATTCCGTAACTTCACACTTCCATATCTCGCGATCGGATTGACGAACTCGAGAATTTCCTATTGCATCTGAAAGCAGAAACTCGCCCGATTGCAACGGTATGTGCATCTTTGCCCTAGGCCATAGGAGTTATTGGTTTCAAGTATCAGACTTGCGAATATTTTGATGTTTACTCAACCATTCCTTAACTTCAAACTCCCATATCTCGCGAACGGATTGATGAACTCGAGAAATTCCTGTTGCATCTGAAAGTAGAAACTCGCCAGATTACAATGGTATGTGTACGTTTCCCCAAGGCCATTCCTGTTATTGGTTTCGAGTATCAGACCAGCGAAAGTTTTGATGGTTTCTCAACCATTCCTTAAGCTCAAACTCCCATATCTCGCGAACGGATTGATGAACTCGAGAAATTCCTGTTGCATATGAAAGTAGAGACTCGCCCGATTAGAATGGTGTGTGTACTTTTCCCCTAGACCATTCCAGTTATTCGTTTCTAGCATCACAATTGCGAAAATATCGATGGTTTCTCAAGCATTCCTTAACTTCAAACTGCCATATCTCGCGAACGGATTGACGAACTCGAGAAATTCCTGTTGCATCTGAAAGTGGAAACTCGCCTGATTACAATGGTGTGTGTACTTTTCCCCTAGGCCATTCCAGTTATTCGTTTCTAGCATCAGAATTGCGAAAATATCGATCGCTCCTCAACCATTCCTTAACTTCAATCTCCCATTTCTCGCGAACGGATTGACGAACTCGAGAAATTCCAGTTGCATGTGAAAGTAGAAACTCGCCCGACTACAACGGTATGTGTATTTTTCCCCCAGGCCTTTGTAGTTATTGGTTTCGAGTATCAGAATTGCGAAAATTTTGATGGTTTCTCAAGCATTCCTTAACTTCAAACTCCCATTTCTCGCGAACGGATTGACGAACTCGAGAAATTCCTGTTGCATCTGAAAGTAGAGACTCGCCCGATTACAAAGATATGTGTGTTTTTCACCTAGGCTTATGTAGTTATTGGTTTCGAGTATCGGACTTGCGAAAATTTTGATAGTTTCTCAACCATTCCTTAACTTCAAACCCCCATATCTCGCGAACGGATTGACGAACTCGAGAAATTCCTGTATCACCTGGAAGCAGAAAATCGCCCGATTACAATGGTGTTTGTACTTTTCCCCTAGGTCATTCCAGTTATTGGTTTCGAGTATCAGACTTGCGAAAATTTTGATGGTTGCTCAACCATTCCTTAAATTCAAACTCCCATATCTCGCGAACGGATTGACGAACTCGAGAAATTCCTGTTGCATCTTAAAGTAGAAACTCGCCCGATTACAAAGATATGTGTGTTTTTCACCTAGGCCTTTGTAGTTATTGGTTTCGGGTATCAGACTTGCGAAAATTTTGATAGTTTCTCAACCATTCCTTAACTTCAAACTCCCATTTCTCGCGAACGGATTGACGAACTCGAGAAATTTCTGATGCATCTGAAAGTAGAAACTCGCCCGATTACAAAGGCATGTGTGTTTTTCACCTAGGCCTTTGTAGTTATTGGTTTCGAGTATCAGACTTGCGAAAATTTTTATGGTTTCTCAACCATTCCTTAATTTCGATCTCCCATATCTCGCGAACGGATTGACGACCTGGAGAAATTCCTGTTGCATCTGAAAGTGGAAACTCGCCCGATTACAAAGGTATGTGTATGTTTCCCCTAGGCCTTTGTAGTTATTGATTTCGAGTATCAGACTTGCGAAAATTTTGATGGTTTCTCAACCATTTCTTAACTTCAAACTCCCATATCTCGCGAACGGATTGACGAACTCGAGAAATTCCTGTTGCATCTGAAATTAGAAACTCGCCCGATTACAAAGATATATGTGTTTTTCCCCTAGGCCTTTGTTGTTATTGGTTTCGAGTATCAGACTTGCGAAAATTTTGATAGTTTCTCAACCATTCCTAAACTTCAAACCCCCATATCTCGCGAACGGATTGACGAACTCGAGAAATTCCTGTTGCACCTGGAAGCAGAAAATCGCCCGATTACAATGGTGTTTGTACTTTTCCCCTAGGTCATTCCAGTTATTGGTTTCGAGTATCAGACTTGCGAAAATTTTGATGGTTGCTCAACCATTCCTTAAATTCAAACTCCCATATCTCGCGAACGGATTGACGAACTCGAGAAGTTCCTGTTGCATCTTAAAATAGAAACTCGCCCGATTACAAAGATATGTGTGTTTTTCACCTAGGCCTTTGTAGTTATTGGTTTCGGGTATCAGACTTGCGAAAATTTTGATAGTTTCTCAACCATTCCTTAACTTCAAACTCCCATTTCTCGCGAACGGATTGACGAACTCGAGAAATTTCTGATGCATCTGAAAGTAGAAACTCGCCCGATTACAAAGGTATGTGTGTTTTTCACCTAGGCCTTTGTAGTTATTGGTTTCGAGTATCAGACTTGCGAAAATTTTTATGGTTTCTCAACCATTCCTTAACTTCGATCTCCCATATCTCGCGAACGGATTGACGACCTCGAGAAGTTCCTGTTGCATCTTAAAATAGAAACTCGCCCGATTACAAAGATATGTGTGTTTTTCACCTAGGCCTTTGTAGTTATTGGTTTCGGGTATCAGACTTGCGAAAATTTTGATAGTTTCTCAACCATTCCTTAACTTCAAACTCCCATTTCTCGCGAACGGATTGACGAACTCGAGAAATTTCTGATGCATCTGAAAGTAGAAACTCGCCCGATTACAAAGGTATGTGTGTTTTTCACCTAGGCCTTTGTAGTTACTGGTTTCGAGTATCAGACTTGCGAAAATTTTGATAGTTTCTCAACCATTCGTTAACTTCAAACCCCCATATCTCGCGAACGGATTGACGAACTCGAGAAATTCCTGTTGCACCTGGAAGCAGAAAATCGCCCGATTACAATGGTGTTTGTACTTTTCCCCTAGGTCATTCCAGTTATTGGTTTCGAGTATCAGACTTGCGAAAATTTTGATGGTTGCTCAACCATTCCTTAAATTCAAACTCCCATATCTCGCGAACGGATTGACGAACTCGAGAAATTCCTGTTGCATCTGAAAGTGGAAACTCGCCTGATTACAAATGTATGTGCATTTTTCCCCTAGGCCTTTGTAGTTATTGGTTTCGAGTATCAGACTTGCGGAAATTTTGATGGTTTCTCAACCATTCCTTAATTTCACACTCCCATATCTCACGAATGGATTAACGAACTCGAGAAATTCGTGTTGCATCTGAAAGCACACACTCGCCCGATTACAATGGTGTGTGTACTTTTCCCCTAGGCCATTCCAGTTATTCGTTTCTAGCATCAGAATTGCGAAAATCTTGATGGTTTCCCAACCATTCCTTAACTTCAAACTCCCATATCTCGCGAACGGAATGACGAAATCGAGAAATTCCTGTTGCATCTGAAAGTGGAAACTCGCCCGATTACAATGGTGTGTGTACTTTTCCCCTAGGCCATTCCAGTTATTCGTTTCTAGCATCAGAATTGCGAAAATATCGATGGTTTCTCAACCATTCCTTAACTTCAAACTCCCATATCTCGCGAACGGATTGACGAACTCGAGAAATTCCTGTTGCATCTGAAAGTGGAAACTCGCCCGATTACAATGGTGTGTGTACTTTTCCCCTAGGCCATTCCAGTTATTCGTTTCTGGCATCAGAATTGCGAAAATATCGATGGTTTCTCAACCATTCTTAACTTCAAACTCCCATATCTCGTGAACGGATTGACGAACTCGAGAAATTCCTGTTGCATCTGAAAGTGGAAACTCGCCCGATTACAATGGTGTGTGTACTTTTCCCCTAGGCCATTCCAGTTATTCGTTTCTAGCATCAGAAATGCGAAAATCTTGATGGTTTCTCAACCATTCCTTAACTTCAAACTCCCATATCTCGCGAACGGAATGACGAAATCGAGAAATTCCTGTTGCATCTGAAAGTGGAAACTCGCCCGATTACAATGGTGTGTGTACTTTTCCCCTAGGCCATTCCAGTTATTCGTTTCTAGCATCAGAAATGCGAAAATTTTGATTGTTTCTCAACCATTCCTTAATTTCAAACTCCCATATCTCGCGAACGGATTAACGAAATCGAGAGATTCCTGTTGCATCTGAAAGTAGAGACTCGCCCGATTACAAAGATATGTGTGTTTTGCACCTAGGCCTATGTAGTTATTGGTTTCGAGTATCGGACTTGCGAAAATTTTGATAGTTTCTCAACCATTCCTTAACTTCAATCCCCCATATCTCGCGAACGGATTGACGAACTCGAGAAATTCCTGTTGCACCTGGAAGCAGAAAATCGCCCGATTACAATGGTGTTTGTACTTTTCCCCTAGGTCATTCCAGTTATTGGTTTCGAGTATCAGACTTGCGAAAATTTTGATGGTTGCTCAACCATTCCTTAAATTCAAACTCCCATATCTCGCGAACGGATTGACGAACTCGAGAAATTCCTGTTGCATCTGAAAGTGGAAACTCGCCTGATTACAATGGTGTGTGTACTTTTCCCCTAGGCCATTCCAGTTATTCGTTTCTAGCATCAGAATTGCGAAAATATCGATGGTTTCTCAACCATTCCTTAACTTCAAACTCCCATATCTCGTGAACGGATTGACGAACTCGCGAAATTCCTGTTGCATCTGAAAGTGGAAACTCGCCCAATTACAAATGTATGTGCATTTTTCCCCTAGGCCTTTGTAGTTATTGGTTTCGAGTATCAGACTTGCGGAAATTTTGATGGTTTCTCAACCATTCCATAATTTCACACTCCCATATCTCACGAATGGATTGACGAACTCGAGAAATTCGTGTTGCATCTGAAAGCACACACTCGCCCGATTACAATGGTGTGTGTACTTTTCCCCTAGGCCATTCCAGTTATTCGTTTCTAGCATCAGAATTGCGAAAATCTTGATGGTTTCCCAACCATTCCTTAACTTCAAACTCCCATATCTCGCGAACGGAATGACGAAATCGAGAAATTCCTGTTGCATCTGAAAGTGGAAACTCGCCCGATTACAATGGTGTGTGTACTTTTCCCCTAGGCCATTCCAGTTATTCGTTTCTAGCATCAGAATTGCGAAAATATCGATGGTTTCTCAACCATTCCTTAACTTCAAACTCCCATATCTCGCGAACGGATTGACGAACTCGAGAAATTCCTGTTGCATCTGAAAGTGGAAACTCGCCCGATTACAATGGTGTGTGTACTTTTCCCCTAGGCCATTCCAGTTATTCGTTTCTGGCATCAGAATTGCGAAAATATCGATGGTTTCTCAACCATTCTTAACTTCAAACTCCCATATCTCGTGAACGGATTGACGAACTCGAGAAATTCCTGTTGCATCTGAAAGTGGAAACTCGCCCGATTACAATGGTGTGTGTACTTTTCCCCTAGGCCATTCCAGTTATTCGTTTCTAGCATCAGAAATGCGAAAATCTTGATGGTTTCTCAACCATTCCTTAACTTCAAACTCCCATATCTCGCGAACGGAATGACGAAATCGAGAAATTCCTGTTGCATCTGAAAGTGGAAACTCGCCCGATTACAATGGTGTGTGTACTTTTCCCCTAGGCCATTCCAGTTATTCGTTTCTAGCATCAGAAATGCGAAAATTTTGATTGTTTCTCAACCATTCCTTAATTTCAAACTCCCATATCTCGCGAACGGATTAACGAAATCGAGAGATTCCTGTTGCATCTGAAAGTAGAGACTCGCCCGATTACAAAGATATGTGTGTTTTTCACCTAGGCCTATGTAGTTATTGGTTTCGAGTATCGGACTTGCGAAAATTTTGATAGTTTCTCAACCATTCCTTAACTTCAATCCCCCATATCTCGCGAACGGATTGACGAACTCGAGAAATTCCTGTTGCACCTGGAAGCAGAAAATCGCCCGATTACAATGGTGTTTGTACTTTTCCCCTAGGTCATTCCAGTTATTGGTTTCGAGTATCAGACTTGCGAAAATTTTGATGGTTGCTCAACCATTCCTTAAATTCAAACTCCCATATCTCGCGAACGGATTGACGAACTCGAGAAGTTCCTGTTGCATCTTAAAATAGAAACTCGCCCGATTACAAAGATATGTGTGTTTTTCACCTAGGCCTTTGTAGTTATTGGTTTCGGGTATCAGACTTGCGAAAATTTTGATAGTTTCTCAACCATTCCTTAACTTCAAACTCCCATTTCTCGCGAACGGATTGACGAACTCGAGAAATTTCTGATGCATCTGAAAGTAGAAACTCGCCCGATTACAAAGGTATGTGTGTTTTTCACCTAGGCCTTTGTAGTTATTGGTTTCGAGTATCAGACTTGCGAAAATTTTTATGGTTTCTCAACCATTCCTTAACTTCGATCTCCCATATCTCGCGAACGGATTGACGACCTCGAGAAATTCCTGTTGCATCTTAAAATAGAAACTCGCCCGATTACAAAGATATGTGTGTTTTCCACCTAGGCCTTTGTAGTTACTGGTTTCGAGTATCAGACTTGCGAAAATTTTGATAGTTTCTCAACCATTCGTTAACTTCAAACCCCCATATCTCGCGAACGGATTGACGAACTCGAGAAATTCCTGTTGCATCTGAAAGTAGAAACTCGCCAGATTACCATGGTATGTGTACGTTTCCCCAAGGCCATTCCTGTTATTGGTTTCGAGTTTCAGACCAGCGAAAATTTTGATGGTTTCTCAACCATTCCTTAACCTCAAACTCCCATATCTCGCGAACGGATTGACGAACTCGAGAAATTCCTGTTGCATCTGAAAGTGGAACTCGCCCGATTACAAAGATATGTGAGTTTTTCACCTAGGCCTATGTAGTTATTGGTTTCGAGTATCAGACTTGCGAAAATTTTGATAGTTTCTCAACCATTCCTTAACTTCAAACTCCCATTTCTCGCGAACGGATTCACGAACTCGAGAAATTCCTGTTGTATCTGAAAGTAGAAACTCCCCCGATTACAAAGATATGTGTGTTTTTCACCTAGGCCTTTGTAGTTATTGGTTTCGAGTATCCGACTTGCGAAAATTTTGATGGTTTCTCAACCATTCCTTAACTTCGATCTCCCATATCTCGCGAACGGATTGACGACCTCGAGAAATTCCTGTTGCATCTGAAAGTAGAATCTCGCTCGATTACAAAGATATGTGTGTTTTTCCCCTAGGCCTTTGTAGTTATTGGTTTCGAGTATCAGACTTGCGAAAATTTCAAGGGTTTCTCAACCATTCCTTAACTTCAAACTCCCATATCTCGCGTACGGATTGACGAACTCGAGAAATTCCTGTTGCATCTGAAAGGAGAGACTCGCCCGATTAGAATGGTGTGTGTACTTTGCCCCTAGGCCATTATAGTTATTCGTTTCTAGCATCAGAATTGCGAAAATTTCGATGGTTTCTCAACCATTCCTTAATATCAAACTCCCATATTTCGCGAACGGATTGCCGAACTCGAGAAATTCCTGTTGCATGTGAAAGTAGAAACTCGCCCGATTACAACGGTATGTGTATTTTTCCCCTAGGCCTTTGTAGTTACTGATTTCGAGTATCAGACTTGCGAAAATTTTGATGGATTCTCAACCATTTCTTAACTTCAAACTCCCATATCTCGCGAACGGATTGACGAACTCGAGAAATTCCTGTTGCATCTGAAATTAGAAACTCGCCCGATTACAAAGATATATGTGTTTTTCCCCTAGGCCTTTGTTGTTATTGGTTTCGAGTATCAGACTTGCGCAAATTTTGATAGTTTCTCAACCATTCCTAAACTTCAAACCCCCATATCTCGCGAACGGATTGACGAACTCGAGAAATTCCTGTTGCACCTGGAAGCAGAAAATCGCCCGATTACAATGGTGTTTGTACTTTTCCCCTAGGTCATTCCAGTTATTGGTTTCGAGTATCAGACTTGCGAAAATTTTGATGGTTGCTCAACCATTCCTTAAATTCAAACTCCCATATCTCGCGAACGGATTGACGAACTCGAGAAGTTCCTGTTGCATCTTAAAATAGAAACTCGCCCGATTACAAAGATATGTGTGTTTTTCACCTAGGCCTTTGTAGTTATTGGTTTCCGGTATCAGACTTGCGAAAATTTTGATAGTTTCTCAACCATTCCTTAACTTCAAACTCCCATTTCTCGCGAACGGATTGACGAACTCGAGAAATTTCTGATGCATCTGAAAGTAGAAACTCGCCCGATTACAAAGGTATGTGTGTTTTTCACCTAGGCCTTTGTAGTTATTGGTTTCGAGTATCAGACTTGCGAAAATTTTTATGGTTTCTCAACCATTCCTTAACTTCGATCTCCCATATCTCGCGAACGGATTGACGACCTCGAGAAATTCCTGTTGCATCTTAAAATAGAAACTCGCCCGATTACAAAGATATGTGTGTTTTTCACCTAGGCCTTTGTAGTTACTGGTTTCGAGTATCAGACTTGCGAAAATTTTGATAGTTTCTCAACCATTCGTTAACTTCAAACCCCCATATCTCGCGAACGGATTGACGAACTCGAGAAATTCCTGTTGCACCTGGAAGCAGAAAATCGCCCGATTACAATGGTGTTTGTACTTTTCCCCTAGGTCATTCCAGTTATTGGTTTCGAGTATCAGACTTGCGAAAATTTTGATGGTTGCTCAACCATTCCTTAAATTCAAACTCCCATATCTCGCGAACGGATTGACGAACTCGAGAAATTCCTGTTGCATCTGAAAGTAGAAACTCGCCTGATTACAATGGTGTGTGTACTTTTCCCCTAGGCCATTCCAGTTATTCGTTTCTAGCATCAGAATTGCGAAAATATCGATGGTTTCTCAACCATTCCTTAACTTCAAACTCCCATATCTCGTGAACGGATTGACGAACTCGCGAAATTCCTGTTGCATCTGAAAGTGGAAACTCGCCCAATTACAAATGTATGTGCATTTTTCCCCTAGGCCTTTGTAGTTATTGGTTTCGAGTATCAGACTTGCGAAAATTTTGATGGTTTCAAAACCATTCCTTAATTTCAAACTCCCATATCTCACGAATGGATTGACGAACTCGAGAAATTCGTGTTGCATCTGAAAGCACACACTCGCCCGATTACAATGGTGTGTGTACTTTTCCCCTAGGCCATTCCAGTTATTCGTTTCTAGCATCAGAATTGCGAAAATCTTGATGGTTTCCCAACCATTCCTTAACTTCAAACTCCCATATCTCGCGAACGGAATGACGAAATCGAGAAATTCCTGTTGCATCTGAAAGTGGAAACTCGCCCGATTACAATGGTGTGTGTACTTTTCCCCTAGGCCATTCCAGTTATTCGTTTCTAGCATCAGAATTGCGAAAATATCGATGGTTTCTCAACCATTCCTTAACTTCAAACTCCCATATCTCGCGAACGGATTGACGAACTCGAGAAATTCCTGTTGCATCTGAAAGTGGAAACTCTCCCGATTACAATGGTGTGTGTACTTTTCCCCTAGGCCATTCCAGTTATTCGTTTCTGGCATCAGAATTGCGAAAATATCGATGGTTTCTCAACCATTCTTAACTTCAAACTCCCATATCTCGTGAACGGATTGACGAACTCGAGAAATTCCTGTTGCATCTGAAAGTGGAAACTCGCCCGATTACAATGGTGTGTGTACTTTTCCCCTAGGCCATTCCAGTTATTCGTTTCTAGCATCAGAATTGCGAAAATATCGATGGTTTCTCAACCATTCCTTAACTTCAAACTCCCATATCTCGCGAACGGATTGACGAACTCGAGAAATTCCTGTTGCATCTGAAAGTGGAAACTCGCCCGATTACAATGGTGTGTGTACTTTTCCCCTAGGCCATTCCAGTTATTCGTTTCTGGCATCAGAATTGCGAAAATATCGATGGTTTCTCAACCATTCTTAACTTCAAACTCCCATATCTCGTGAACGGATTGACGAACTCGAGAAATTCCTGTTGCATCTGAAAGTGGAAACTCGCCCGATTACAATGGTGTGTGTACTTTTCCCCTAGGCCATTCCAGTTATTCGTTTCTAGCATCAGAAACGCGAAAATCTTGATGGTTTCTCAACCATTCCTTAACTTCAAACTCCCATATCTCGCGAACGGAATGACGAAATCGAGAAATTCCTGTTGCATCTGAAAGTGGAAACTCGCCCGATTACAATGGTGTGTGTACTTTTCCCCTAGGCCATTCCAGTTATTCGTTTCTAGCATCAGAAATGCGAAAATTTTGATTGTTTCTCAACCATTCCTTAATTTCAAACTCCCATATCTCGCGAACGGATTAACGAAATCGAGAGATTCCTGTTGCATCTGAAAGTAGAGACTCGCCCGATTACAAAGATATGTGTGTTTTTCACCTAGGCCTATGTAGTTATTGGTTTCGAGTATCGGACTTGCGAAAATTTTGATAGTTTCTCAACCATTCCTTAACTTCAATCCCCCATATCTCGCGAACGGATTGACGAACTCGAGAAATTCCTGTTGCACCGGGAAGCAGAAAATCGCCCGATTACAATGGTGTTTGTACTTTTCCCCTAGGTCATTCCAGTTATTGGTTTCGAGTATCAGACTTGCGAAAATTTTGATGGTTGCTCAACCATTCCTTAAATTCAAACTCCCATATCTCGCGAACGGATTGACGAACTCGAGAAATTCCTGTTGCATCTGAAAGTGGAAACTCGCCCGATTACAATGGTGTGTGTACTTTTCCCCTAGGCCATTCCAGTTATTCGTTTCTAGCATCAGAATTGCGAAAATATCGATGGTTTCTCAACCATTCCTTAACTTCAAACTCCCATATCTCGCGAACGGATTGACGAACTCGAGAAATTCCTGTTGCATCTGAAAGTGGAAACTCGCCCGATTACAATGGTGTGTGTACTTTTCCCCTAGGCCATTCCAGTTATTCGTTTCTAGCATCAGAAATGCGAAAATATTGATGGTTTCTCAACCATTCCTTAATTTCAAACTCCCATATCTCGCGAACGGATTAACGAAATCGAGAGATTCCTGTTGCATCTGAAAGTGGAAACTCGCCCAATTACAAATGTACGTGCATTTTTCCCCTTGGCCTTTGTAGTTATTGGTTTCGAGTATCAGACTTGCGAAAATTTTCATGGTTTCTCAACCATTCCTTAATTTCAAACTCCCATATCTCACGAATGGATTGACGAACTCGAGAAATTCGTGTTGCATCTGAAAGCACACACTCGCCCGATTACAATGGTGTGTGTACTTTTCTCCTAGGCCATTCCAGTTATTCGTTTCTAGCATCAGAATTGCGAAAATCTTGATGGTTTCCCAACCATTCCTTAACTTCAAACTCCCATATCTCGCGAACGGAATGACGAAATCGAGAAATACCTGTTGCATCTGAAAGTGGAAACTCGCCCGATTACAATGGTGTGTGTACTTTTCCCCTAGGCCATTCCAGTTATTCGTTTCTAGCATCAGAATTGCGAAAATATCGATGGTTTCTCAACCATTCCTTAACTTCAAACTCCCATATCTCGCGAACGGATTGACGAACTCGAGAAATTCCTGTTGCATCTGAAAGTGGAAACTCGCCCGATTACAATGGTGTGTGTACTTTTCCCCTAGGCCATTCCAGTTATTCGTTTCTAGCATCAGAAATGCGAAAATATTGATGGTTTCTCAACCATTCCTTAATTTCAAACTCCCATATCTCGCGAACGGATTAACGAAATCGAGAGATTCCTGTTGCATCTGAAAGTAGAGACTCGCCCGATTACAAAGATATGTGTGTTTTTCACCTAGGCCTATGTAGTTATTGGTTTCGAGTATCGGACTTGCGAAAATTTTGATAGTTTCTCAACCATTCCTTAACTTCAATCCCCCATATCTCGCGAACGGATTGACGAACTCGAGAAATTCCTGTTGCACCGGGAAGCAGAAAATCGCCCGATTACAATGGTGTTTGTACTTTTCCCCTAGGTCATTCCAGTTATTGGTTTCGAGTATCAGACTTGCGAAAATTTTGATAGTTTCTCAACCATTCCTTAACTTCAAACTCCCATTTCTCGCGAACGGATTGACGAACTCGAGACATTTCTGATGCATCTGAAAGTAGAAGCTCGCCCGATTACAACGGTATATGTGTTTTTCCCCTGGGCCATTGTAGTTATTGGTTTCGAGTATCAGACATGCGAAAATTTTGATGGCTTCTCAATCATTCCGTAACTTCACACTTCCATATCTCGCGATCGGATTGACGAACTCGAGAATTTCCTATTGCATCTGAAAGCAGAAACTCGCCCGATTGCAACGGTATGTGCATCTTTGCCCTAGGCCATTCTAGTTTTTCGTTTCTAGCATCAGAATTGCGAAAATTTTGATGGTTTCTCAACCATTCCTTAACTTCAAACACCCATATCTCGCGAACGGAATGACGAACTCGAGAAATTCCTGTTGCATCTGAAAGTGGAAACTCGCGCGATTACAATGCCGTGTGTACTTTTCCGCTTGGCCATTCCAGTTATTGGTTTCGAGTATCAGACTTGCGAAAATTTTGATGGTTTCTCAACCATTCCTGAACTTCAAACTCCCATATCTCGCGAACGGATTGACGAAAGCGAGAATTTCTTATTGCATCTGAAAGCAGAAACTCGCCCAATTACAATGGAGTGTGTACTTTTCCCCTTGGCCATTTCAGTTATTGGTTTCGAGTGTCAGACCAGCTAAAATTTTGATGGTTCTCAACCATTCCTTAACTTCAAACACCCATATCTCGCGAACGGAATGACGAACTCGAGAAATTCCTGCTGCATCTGAAAGTGGAAACTCGCCGGATTACAATGGCGTGTGTACATTTCCCCTTGGCCATTCCAGTTATTGGTTTCGAGTATCAGACCAGCGAGTACTTTGATGGTTTCTCAACCATTCCTTAACTTCAAACACCCATATCTCGCGAACGGAATGACGAACTCGAGAAATTCCTGTTGCATATGGTAGTAGAAACTCGCCCGATTACAGAGGTATGTGTATTTTTCCCCTAGGCCTTTGTAGTTATTGGTTTCGAGTATCAGACTTGCGAAAATTTTGATGGTTCCTCAACCATTCCTTAACTTCAAACTCCCATATCTCGCGAACGGATTCACAAACTCGAGAAATTCCTGTTGCATCTGAAAGAAGAAACTCGCCCGGTTACAGTGGTGTGTGTACTTTTCCCGTAGGCAACTCCAGTTATTGGTTTCGAGGATCACACTTCCGAAAATTTTGATGGTTTCTCAACCATTCCTTAACTTCAAACTCCCATATCTCTCGAACGGATTGACGAACTCGAGAATTTCCTATTGCATCTGAAAGAAGAAACTCGCCCGATTACAATGGTGTGTGTACTTTTTCCGTAGGCCATTCCAGTTATTGGTTTCGAGGATCACACTTGCGAAAATTTTGATGGTTTTTCAACCATTCCTTAATTTCAAACTCCCATATCTCGCGAACGAATTGACGAACTCGAGAAATTCCTGTTGCGTCTGAAAGTAGAAACTCGCCCGTTTACTATGGTGTGTGTACTTTTCCCCTAGGCCATTCTAGTTTTTCGTTTCTAGCATCAGAATTGCGAAAATTTTGATGGTTTCTCAACCATTCCTTAACTTCAAACACCCATATCTCGCGAACGGAATGACGAACTCGAGAAATTCCTGTTGCATCTGAAAGTGGAAACTCGCGCGATTACAATGCCGTGTGTACTTTTCCCCTTGGCCATTCCAGTTATTGGTTTCGAGTATCAGACTTGCGAAAATTTTGATGGTTTCTCAACCATTCCTGAACTTCAAACTCCCATATCTCGCGAACGGATTGACGAACGCGAGAATTTCTTATTGCATCTGAAAGCAGAAACTCGCCCGATTACAATGGTGTGTGCACTTTTTCCGTAGGCCATTCCAGTTATTGGTTTCGAGGATCACACTTGCGAAAATTTTGATGGTTTTTCAACCATTCCTTAATTTCAAACTCCCATATCTCGCGAACGAATTGACGAACTCGAGAAATTCCTGTTCCGTCTGAAAGTAGAAACTCGCCCAATTACAATGGCGTGTGTACTTTTCCCCTTGGCCATTTCAGTTATTGGTTTCGAGTGTCAGACCAGCTAAAATTTTGATGGTTCTCAACCATTCCTTAACTTCAAACACCCATATCTCGCGAACGGAATGACAAACTCGAGAAATTCCTGCTGCATCTGAAAGTGGAAACTCGCCGGATTACAATGGCGTGTGTACATTTCCCCTTGGCCATTCCAGTTATTGGTTTCGAGTATCAGACCAGCGAGTACTTTGATGGTTTCTCAACCATTCCTTAACTTCAAACACCCATATCTCGCGAACGGAATGACGAACTCGAGAAATTCCTGTTGCATATGATAGTAGAAACTCGCCCGATTACAGAGGTATGTGTATTTTTCCCCTAGGCCTTTGTAGTTATTGATTTCGAGTATCAGACTTGCGAAAACTTTGATGGTTCCTCAACCATTCCTTAACTTCAAGCTCCCATATCTCGCGAACGGATTCACAAACTCGAGAAATTCCTGTTGCATCTGAAAGAAGAAACTCGCCCGATTACAGTGGTGTGTGTACTTTTTCCGTAGGCAATTCCAGTTATTGGTTTCGAGGATCACACTTCCGAAAATTTTGATGGTTTCTCAACCATTCCTTAACTTCAAACTCCCATATCTCTCGAACGGATTGACGAACTCGAGAATTTCCTATTGCATCTGAAAGAAGAAACTCGCCCGATTACAATGTTGTGTGTACTTTTTCCGTAGGCCATTCCAGTTATTGGTTTCGAGGATCACACTTGCGAAAATTTTGATGGTTTTTCAACCATTCCTTAATTTCAAACTCCCATATCTCGCGAACGAATTGACGAACTCGAGAAATTCCTGTTGCGTCTGAAAGTAGAAACTCGCCCGTTTACTATGGTGTGTGTACTTTTCCCCTAGGCCGTTCTAGTTTTTCGTTTCTAGCATCAGAATTGCGAAAATTTTGATGGTTTCTCAACCATTCCTTAACTTCAAACACCCATATCTCGCGAACGGAATGACGAACTCGAGAAATTCCTGTTGCATCTGAAAGTGGAAATTCGCCCGATTACAATGCCGTGTGTACTTTTCCCCTTGGCCATTCCAGTTATTGGTTTCGAGTATCAGACTTGCGAAAATTTTGATGGTTTCTCAACCATTCCTGAACTTCAAACTCCCATATCTCGCGAACGGATTGACGAACGCGAGAATTTCTTATTGCATCTGAAAGCAGAAACTCGCCCGATTACAACGGTATGTGTGTTTTCGCCCTAGGCCATAGTAATTATTGTTTTCGAGTATAAAACTTGCGAAAATTTTGATGGTTTCTCAACCATTCCTTAACTTCAAACACCCATATCTCGCGAACGGAATGACGAACTCGAGAAATTCCTGTTGCATCTGATAGTAGAAACTCGCCCGATTACAGAGGTATGTTTATTTTTCCCCTAGGCCTTTGTAGTTATTGGTTTCGAGTATCAGACTTGCGAAAATTTTTATGGTTTCTCAACCATTCCTTAATTTCAAACTCCCATATCTCGCGAACGAATTGACGAACTCGAGAAATTCCTGTTGCGTCTGAAAGTAGAAACTCGCCCAATTACAATGGCGTGTGTACTTTTCCCCTTGGCCATTTCAGTTATTGGTTTAGAGTGTCAGACCAGCTAAAATTTTGATGGTTCTCAACCATTCCTTAACTTCAAACACCCATATCTCGCGAACGGAATGACGAACTCGAGAAATTCCTGCTGCATCTGAAAGTGGAAACTCGCCGGATTACAATGGCGTGTGTACATTTCCCCTTGGCCATTCCAGTTATTGGTTTCGAGTATCAGACCAGCGAGTACTTTGATGGTTTCTCAACCATTCCTTAACTTCAAACACCCATATCTCGCGAACGGAATGACGAACTCGAGAAATTCCTGTTGCATATGATAGTAGAAACTCGCCCGATTACAGAGGTATGTGTATTTTTCCCCTAGGCCTTTGTAGTTATTGGTTTCGAGTATCAGACTTGCGAAAATTTTGATGGTTCCTCAACCATTCCTTAACTTCAAGCTCCCATATCTCGCGAACGGATTCACAAACTCGAGAAATTCCTGTTGCATCTGAAAGAAGAAACTCGCCCGATTACAGTGGTGTGTGTACTTTTCCCGTAGGCAATTCCAGTTAATGGTTTCGAGGATCACACTTCCGAAAATTTTGATGGTTTCTCAACCATTCCTTAACTTCAAACTCCCATATCTCTCGAACGGATTGACGAACTCGAGAATTTCCTATTGCATCTGAAAGAAGAAACGCGCCCGTTTACAATGGTGTGTGTACCTTTTCCGTAGGCCATTCCAGTTATTGGTTTCGAGGATCACACTTGCGAAAATTTTGATGGTTTTTCAACCATTCCTTAATTTCAAACTCCCATATCTCGCGAACGAATTGACGAACTCGAGAAATTCCTGTTGCGTCTGAAAGTAGAAACTCGCCCGTTTACTATGGTGTGTGTACTTTTCCCCTAGGCCATTCTAGTTTTTCGTTTCTAGCATCAGAATTGCGAAAATTTTGATGGTTTCTCAACCATTCCTTAACTTCAAACACCCATATCTCGCGAACGGAATGACGAACTCGAGAAATTCCTGTTGCATCTGAAAGTGGAAACTCGCCCGATTACAATGCCGTGTGTACTTTTCCCCTTGGCCATTCCAGTTACTGGTTTCGAGTATCAGACTTGCGAAAATTTTGATGGTTTCTCAACCATTCCTGAACTTCAAACTCCCATATCTCGCGAACGGATTGACGAACGCGAGAATTTCTTATTGCATCTGAAAGCAGAAACTCGCCCGATTACAACGGTATGTGTATTTTCGCCCTAGGCCATAGTAATTATTGTTTTCGAGTATAAAACTTGCGAAAATTTTGATGGTTTCTCAACCATTCCTTAACTTCAAACACCCATATCTCGCGAACGGAATGACGAACTCGAGAAATTCCTGTTGCATCTGATAGTAGAAACTCGCCCGATTACAGAGGTATGTTTATTTTTCCCCTAGGCCTTTGTAGTTATTGGTTTCGAGTATCAGACTTGCGAAAATTTTTATGGTTTCTCAACCATTCCTTAATTTCAAACTCCCATACCTCGCGAACGGATTGGCGAACTCGAGAAATACCTGTTGCATCTGAAAGTAGAAACTCGCCCGATTACAATGGTGTGTGTACTTTTCCCCTAGGCCATTCCAGTTATTGGTTTCGAGTATCAGACTTGCGAAAATTTTGATGGTTTCTCAACCATTCCTTAACTTCAAACTCCCATATCTCGCGAACGGAATAACGATCTCGAGAAATTCCTTTTGCATCTGAAAGTGGAAACTCGCCGGATTACAATGGCGTGTGTACTTTTCCCCTTGGCCATTTCAGTTACTGGTTTCGAGTATCAGACCAGCGAAAATTTTGATGGTTTCTGAACCATTCCTTAAATTCAAACTCCCATATCTCGCGAACGGATTGACGAACTCGAGAGATTCCTGTTGCATCTGAAAGTAGAAACTCGCCCAATTACAATGCTGTGTGTACTTTTCCCCAAGGTCTTTCCAGTTATTGGTTTCGAGTATCAGACCAGCGAAAATTTTGATGGTTTCTCAAGCATTCCTTAACTTCAAACACCCATATCTCGCGAACGGAATGACGAACTCGAGAAATTGCTGTTGCATCTGAAAGTGGAAACTCGCCGGATTACAATGGCGTGTGTACTTTTCCCCTTGGCCATTCCAGTTATTGGTTTCGAGTATCAGACCAGCGAATATTTTGATAGTTTCTCAACCATTCCTTAACTTCAAACACCCATATCTCGCGAACGGAATGACGAACTCGAGAAATTCCTGTTGCATCTGATAGTAGAAACTCGCCCGATTACAGAGGTATGTGTATTTTTCCCCTAGGCCTTTGTAGTTATTGGTTTCGAGTATCAGACTTGCGAAAATTTTGATGGTTCCTCAACCATTCCTTAACTTCAAGCTCCCATATCTCGCGAACGGATTCACAAACTCGAGAAATTCCTGTTGCATCTGAAAGAAGAAACTCGCCCGGTTACAGTGGTGTGTGTACTTTTCCCGTAGGCAACTCCAGTTATTGGTTTCGAGGATCACACTTCCGAAAATTTTGATGGTTTCTCAACCATTCCTTAACTTCAAACTCCCATATCTCTCGAACGGATTGACGAACTCGAGAATTTCCTATTGCATCTGAAAGAAGAAACTCGCCCGATTACAATGGTGTGTGTACTTTTTCCGTAGGCCATTCCAGTTATTGGTTTCGAGGATCACACTTGCGAAAATTTTGATGGTTTTTCAACCATTCCTTAACTTCAAACTCCCATATCTCGCGAACGAATTGACGAACTCGAGAAATTCCTGTTGCGTCTGAAAGTAGAAACTCGCCCGTTTACTATGTTGTGTGTACTTTTCCCCTAGGCCATTCTGGTTTTTCGTTTCTAGCATCAGAATTGCGAAAATTTTGATGGTTTCTCAACCATTCCTTAACTTCAAACACCCATATCTCGCGAACGGAATGACGAACTCGAGAAATTCCCGTTGCATCTGAAAGTGGAAACTCGCGCGATTACAATGCCGTGTGTACTTTTCCCCTTGGCCATTCCAGTTATTGGTTTCGAGTATCAGACTTGCGAAAATTTTGATGGTTTCTCAACCATTCCTGAACTTCAAACTCCCATATCTCGCGAACGGATTGACGAACGCGAGAATTTCCTACTGCATCTGAAAGCAGAAACTCGCCCGATTACAACGGTATGTGTATTTTTGCCCTAGGCCATAGTAGTTATTGGTTTCGAGTATCAGACCAGCGAAAATTTTGATGGTTTCTCAACAATTCCTTAACTTCAAACACCCATATCTCGCGAACGGAATGATGAACTCGAGAAATTCCTGTTGCTTCTGAAAGTGGAAACTCGCCCGTTCACAATGGCGTGTGTACCTTTCCCCTTGGCCATTCCAGTTATTGGTTTCGAGTATCAGACTTGCGAAAATTTTGATGGTTTCTCAACCATTCCTTAACTTCAAACTCCCATATCTCGCGAACGGATTGACGAACGCGAGAATTTCCTATTGCATCTGAAAGCAGAAACTCGCCCGATTACAACGGTATGTGTATTTTTGCCCTAGCCCATAGTAGTTATTGGTTTCGAGTATCAGACTTGCGAAAATTTTGATGGTTTCTCAACCATTCCTTAAATTCAAACTCCCATATCTCGCGAACGGATTGACGAACTCGAGAAATTTCTCTTGCATCTGAAAGTAGAAACTCGCCCGATTACTATGGTGTGTGTACTTTTCCCTTATGATACTCCAGTTATTGGTTTCGAGTATCAGAATTGCGAAAATTTTGATGGTTTCTCAACCATCTCTTAAATCCAAACTCCGATATCTCGCGAACGGTTTGACGAACTCGAGTAATTCCTGTTGAATCTGAAAGCAGAAACTCGCCCGATTACAACAGTATGTGTATTTTTGCCATAGACCATAGTAGTTAATGGTTTAGAGTATCAGATTCCGAAAATTTTGATGGTTTCTCAATCATTCCTTAACTTCGAACTCCCATATCTCGCGAACGGATTGACGAACTCGAGAAATTCCTGTTGCATCTGAAAGTAGAAACTCGCCCGATTACTATGCTGTGTGTACTTTTCCCCTATGCCACTCCAGTTATTGGTTTCTAGTATCAGAATTGCGAAAATTTTGATGGTTTCTCACCCATCTCTTAAATCCAAACTCCCATATCTCGCGAACGGATTGACGAACTCGAGAAATTCCTGTTGCATCTGAAAGTAGAAACTTGCCCGATTACAACGGTGTGTGTACTTTTCCCCAAGGCCATTCCAGTTATTGGTTTCGAGTATCAGACTTGCGAAAATTTTGATCGTTTCTCAACCATTCCTTAACTTCAAACTCCCATATCTCGCGAACGGATTGACGAACTCGAGTAATTCCTGTTGAATCTGAAAGCAGAAACCCTCCCGATTACAATGGTGTCTGTACTTTTCCCCTAGGCCATTGTAGTCATTGGTTTCGAGTATCAGACTTGCGAAAATTTTGATGGTTTCTCAACCATTCCTCAATTTCAAACTCGCATATCTCGCGAACGGATTGACGAAATCGAGAAATTCGTATTGCATCTGAAAGTAGAAACTCGCCCGATTGCAACGGTATGTGTATTTTTGACCTAGACCATAGTAGTTATTGGTTTCGAGTATCAGATTCCGAAAATTTTGATGGTTTCTCAACCATTCCTTAACTTCAAACTACCATATCTCGCGAACGGATTGACGAAGTCGAGAAATTCCTGTTGCATCTGAAAGTAGAAACTTGCCCCATTACAATGGTGTGTGTACTTTTCCCCTAGGCCCTTCCAGTTATTGGTTTCGAGTATCAGAGTTGCGAAAATTTCGATGGTTTCTCAAACATTCCTTAATTTCAAACACCCATATCTCGCGAACGGATTGACGAATCCGAAAAATTTCTGTTGCATCTGAAAGTAGAAACTCTCCCGACTACAAAGGTATGTGTTCTTTTCCCCTAGGCAATTCCAGTTATTCTTTTCTAGCATCAGAATAGCGAAAATCTTGATGGTTTCTCTACCGTCTCTTAACTCCAAACTCCCATATCTCGCGAACGGATTGACGAACTCGAGAAATTCCTGTTGCATCTGAAAGTAGAAACTCGCCCGATTACAATGGTGTGTGTACTTTTCCCCTAGGCCATTCCAGTTATTGGTTTCGTGTATTAGACTTGCGAAAATTTTGATGGCTCCTCAACCATTCCTTAATTTCAAACTCGCATGTCTCGCGAACGGATTGCCGAATGCGAGTAATTCCTGTTGAATCTGAAAGCAGAAACTCGCCCGATTGCAACGGCATGTGTATTTTTGCCCTAGACCATAGTAGTTAATGGTTTAGGGTATCAGATTCCTAAAATTTTGATGGTTTCTCAACCATTCCTTAACTTCAAACTTCCATATCTCGCGAACGAATGGACGAACTCGAGAAATTCCTGCTGCATCTGAAAGTAGAAGCTCGCCCGATTACAATGGTGTGTGTACTTTTCCCCTAGGCCATTCCAGTTATTGGTTTCGAGTATCAGACTTGCGAACATTTTGATGGTTTCTCAACCATTCCTTAACTTCAAACTACCATATCACGTGAACGGATTGATGAACTCGAGAAATACCTGTTGCATCTGAAAGTAGAAACTCGCCCGGTTACAATGGTGTGTGTGCTTCTCCCCTAGGCCATTCCAGTTATAGGTTTCGAGTATCAGACCAGCGAAAATTTTGATGGTTCTCAACCATTCCTTAACTTCAAACTCCCATATCTCGCAAACGGATTGACGAACTCGAGATATTCCTGTTGCATCTGAAAGTAGAAACTCGCCCGATTACAATGGTGTGTGTACTTTTCCCCTAGGCCATTTCAGTTATTGGTTTCGAGTATCAGACTTGCGAAAATTTTGATGGTTTCTCAACCATTCCTTAACTTCAAACTCCCGTATCTCGCGAACGGATTGACGAACTCGAGGAATTCCTGTTGCATCTGAAAGTAGAAACACGCCCGATTACAATGGTGTGTGTTCTTTTCCCCTAGGCCATTCCAGTTATTGGTTTCTAGTATCAGAATTGCGAAAATTTTGATGGTTTCTCACCCATCTCTTAAATCCAAACTCCCATATCTCGCGAACGGATTGACGAACTCGAGAAATTCCTGTTGCATCTGAAAGTAGAAACTTGCCCGATTACAACGGTGTGTGTACTTTTCCCCAAGGCCATTCCAGTTATTGGTTTCGAGTATCAGACTTGCGAAAATTTTGATCGTTTCTCAACCATTCCTTAACTTCAAACTCCCATATCTCGCGAACGGATTGACGAACTCGAGTAATTCCTGTTGAATCTGAAAGCAGAAACCCTCCCGATTACAATGGTGTCTGTACTTTTCCCCTAGGCCATTGTAGTCATTGGTTTCGAGTATCAGACTTGCGAAAATTTTGATGGTTTCTCAACCATTCCTCAATTTCAAACTCGCATATCTCGCGAACGGATTGACGAAATCGAGAAATTCGTATTGCATCTGAAAGTAGAAACTCGCCCGATTGCAACGGTATGTGTATTTTTGACCTAGACCATAGTAGTTATTGGTTTCGAGTATCAGATTCCGAAAATTTTGATGGTTTCTCAACCATTCCTTAACTTCAAACTACCATATCTCGCGAACGGATTGACGAAGTCGAGAAATTCCTGTTGCATCTGAAAGTAGAAACTTGCCCCATTACAATGGTGTGTGTACTTTTCCCCTAGGCCCTTCCAGTTATTGGTTTCGAGTATCAGAGTTGCGAAAATTTCGATGGTTTCTCAAACATTCCTTAATTTCAAACACCCATATCTCGCGAACGGATTGACGAATCCGAAAAATTTCTGTTGCATCTGAAAGTAGAAACTCTCCCGACTACAAAGGTATGTGTTCTTTTCCCCTAGGCAATTCCAGTTATTCTTTTCTAGCATCAGAATAGCGAAAATCTTGATGGTTTCTCTACCGTCTCTTAACTCCAAACTCCCATATCTCGCGAACGGATTGACGAACTCGAGAAATTCCTGTTGCATCTGAAAGTAGAAACTCGCCCGATTACAATGGTGTGTGTACTTTTCCCCTAGGCCATTCCAGTTATTGGTTTCGTGTATTAGACTTGCGAAAATTTTGATGGCTCCTCAACCATTCCTTAATTTCAAACTCGCATGTCTCGCGAACGGATTGCCGAATGCGAGTAATTCCTGTTGAATCTGAAAGCAGAAACTCGCCCGATTGCAACGGCATGTGTATTTTTGCCCTAGACCATAGTAGTTAATGGTTTAGGGTATCAGATTCCTAAAATTTTGATGGTTTCTCAACCATTCCTTAACTTCAAACTTCCATATCTCGCGAACGAATGGACGAACTCGAGAAATTCCTGCTGCATCTGAAAGTAGAAGCTCGCCCGATTACAATGGTGTGTGTACTTTTCCCCTAGGCCATTCCAGTTATTGGTTTCGAGTATCAGACTTGCGAACATTTTGATGGTTTCTCAACCATTCCTTAACTTCAAACTACCATATCACGTGAACGGATTGATGAACTCGAGAAATACCTGTTGCATCTGAAAGTAGAAACTCGCCCGGTTACAATGGTGTGTGTGCTTCTCCCCTAGGCCATTCCAGTTATAGGTTTCGAGTATCAGACCAGCGAAAATTTTGATGGTTCTCAACCATTCCTTAACTTCAAACTCCCATATCTCGCAAAGGGATTGACGAACTCGAGATATTCCTGTTGCATCTGAAAGTAGAAACTCGCCCGATTACAATGGTGTGTGTACTTTTCCCCTAGGCCATTTCAGTTATTGGTTTCGAGTATCAGACTTGCGAAAATTTTGATGGTTTCTCAACCATTCCTTAACTTCAAACTCCCGTATCTCGCGAACGGATTGACGAACTCGAGGAATTCCTGTTGCATCTGAAAGTAGAAACACGCCCGATTACAATGGTGTGTGTTCTTTTCCCCTAGGCCATTCCAGTTATTGGTTTCGAGTATCAGAATTGCGAAAATTTTGATGGTTTCTCAACCATTCCTTAACTTCAAACTACCATATCTCGCGAACGGATTGACGAACTCGAGAAATTCCTGTTGCATCTGAAAGCAGAAACTCGCCCGATTACAATGGTATGTGTATTTTTGCCCTAGGCAATAGTAGTTATTGGTTTCGAGTATCAGACTTGCGAAAATTTTGATGGTTCCACAACCATACCTTAACTTCAAACTCCCATATCTCGCGAACGGATTGACGAACTCGAGAAATTCCTGTTGCATCTGAAAGCAGAAAGTCGCCCGATTACAACGGTATGTGTACTTTTCCCCCAGGTCATTCCAGTTATAGGTTTCGAGTATCAGACTTGCGAAAATTTTGATGGTTTCTGAACCATTCCTTAACTTCAAACCCCCATATCTCGCGAACGGATTGACGAAATCGAGAAATTCCTGTTGCATCTGAAAGTAGAAACGCGCCCAATTATAATTGTTTGTGTGCTTTTCCCCTAGGCTCTTCCAGTTATAGGTTTCGAGTATCAGACCAGCGAAAATTTTGATGGTTTCTCAACCATTCCTTAACTTCAAACTCCCATATCTCGCGTACGCATTGACGAGCTCGAGAAGTTCCTGTTGCATCTGAAAGTAGAAACACGCCCGATTACAATGGTATGTGTATTTTTCCCCTAGGCCCTTGTAGTTTTTGGTTTCGAGTACCACACTTTCGAAAATTATGATGGTTTCTCAACCATTCCTTAACTTCAAACTCCCATATCTCGCGAACGGATTGACGAACTCGAGAAAGTCCTGTTGCATCTGAAAGTAGAAACACGCCCGATTACAAAGCTATGTGAATTTTTCCCCTAGGCCATTGTAGTTATTGGTTTCGCTTGTCAGACTTGCGAAAATATTGATGGTTTCTCAAGCATTCCTTAACTTCACACTCCCATACCTCGCGAACGGATTGGCGATCTCGAGAAATTCCTGTTGCATCTGAAAGTGGAAACTCGCCCGATTACAATGGTGTGTGTACCTTTCCCCTAGGCCATCCCAGTTGTTGGTTTCAAGTATCATACTTGCGAAAATTTTGATGGCTTCTCAACCACTCCTTAACTTCAAACTCCCATATTTCGCGAACGGCTTGACGAACTCGAGAAATTCCTGTTGCATCTGAAAGTAGGAACACGCCCGATTACAAAGGTATGTGTATTTTTCCCCTAGGCCATTGTAGTTATTGGTTTCGAGTATCAGACTTGCGAAAATTTTGATGGTTTCTCAACGATTCCTTAACTTCAAACTCCCATACCGCGCGAACGGATTGGTGAACTCGTGAAATTCCTGTTGCATCTGAAAGTAGAAACTCGCCCGATTACAATGGTGTGTGTACTTTTCCCCTAGGCCATTCCAGTTATTGGTTTCGAGTATCAGAATTGCGAAAATTTTGATGGTTTCTCGACCATTCCTTAACTTCAAACTACCATATCTCGCGAACGGATTGACGAACTCGAGAAATTCCTGTTGCATCTGAAAGCAGAAACTCGCCCGATTACAGTGGTATGTGTATTTTTGCCCTAGGCAATAGTAGTTATTGGTTTCGAGTATCAGACTTGCGAAAATTTTGATGGTTCCACAACCATACCTTAACTTCAAACTCCCATATCTCGCGAACGGATTGACGAACTCGAGAAATTCCTGTTGCATCTGAAAGCAGAAAGTCGCCCGATTACAATGGTGTGCGTACTTTTCCCCTAGGCCATTTCAGTTATTGGTTTCGAGTATCAGACTTGCGAAAATTTTGAAGGTTTCTCAACCGTTCCTTAACTTCAAACTCCCATATCTCGCGAACGGATTGACGAACTCGAGATATTCCTGTTGCATCTGAAAGTAGAAACTCGCCCGATTACAATGGTGTGTGTACTTTTCCCCTAGGCCATTCCAGTTATTGGTTTCGAGTATCAGGCTTGCGAAAATTTTGTGGTTTCTCAACCATTCCTTAACTTCAAACTACCATATCACGTGAACGGATTGATGAACTCGAGAAATACCTGTTGCATCTGGAAGTAGAAACTCGCCCGATTACAATGGTGTGTGTGCTTCTCCCCTAGGCCATTCCAGTTATAGGTTTCGAGTATCAGACCAGCGAAAATTTTGATGGTTTCTCAACCATTACTTAACTTCAAACTCCCATATCTCGCGAACGGATTGACGTACTCGAGATATTCCTGTTGCATCTGAAAGTAGAAACTCGCCCGATTACAATGGTGTGTGTGCTTCTCCCCTAGGCCATTCCAGTTATAGGTTTCGAGTATCAGACCAGCGAAAATTTTGATGGTTTCTCAACCATTCCTTAACTTCAAACTCCCATATCTCGCGAACGGATTGACGTACTCGAGATATTCCTGTTGCATCTGAAAGTAGAAACTCGCCCGATTACAATGGTGTGCGTACTTTTCCCCTAGGCCATTTCAGTTATTGGTTTCGAGTATCAGACTTGCGAAAATTTTGAAGGTTTCTCAACCGTTCCTTAACTTCAAACTCCCATATCTCGCGAACGGATTGACGAACTCGAGAAATTCCTGTTGCATCTGAATGTAGAAACTCGACCGATTACAATGGTGTGTGTACTTTTCTCCTAGGCCATTCCAGTTATTGGTTTCGAGTATCAGACCAGCGAATATTTTGATGGTTTCTCAACCATTCCTCAACTTCAAACTGTCTTATCTCGCGAACGGATTGACGAACTCGAGAAATTCCTGTTGCATCTGAAAGTAGAAGCTCGCCCGATTTTAACGGTATGTGTATTTTTCCCCAAGGCCATTGTAGTTATTGGTTTCGAGTATCAGACTTGCGAAAATTTTGATGGTTTCTCAACGATTCCTTAACTTCAAACTCCCATACCGCGCGAACGGATTGGTGAACTCGTGAAATTCCTGTTGCATCTGAAAGTAGAAACTCGCCCGATTACAATGGTGTGTGTACTTTTCCCCTAGGCCATTCCAGTTATTGGGTTCGAGTATCAGAATTGCGAAAATTTTGATGGTTTCTCGACCATTCCTTAACTTCAAACTACCATATCTCGCGAACGGATTGACGAACTCGAGAAATTCCTGTTGCATCTGAAAGCAGAAACTCGCCCGATTACAGTGGTATGTGTATTTTTGCCCTAGGCAATAGTAGTTATTGGTTTCGAGTATCAGACTTGCGAAAATTTTGATGGTTCCACAACCATACCTTAACTTCAAACTCCCATATCTCGCGAACGGATTGACGAACTCGAGAAATTCCTGTTGCATCTGAAAGCAGAAAGTCGCCCGATTACAATGGTGTGCGTACTTTTCCCCTAGGCCATTTCAGTTATTGGTTTCGAGTATCAGACTTGCGAAAATTTTGAAGGTTTCTCAACCGTTCCTTAACTTCAAACTCCCATATCTCGCGAACGGATTGACGAACTCGAGATATTCCTGTTGCGTCTGAAAGTAGAAACTCGCCCGATTACAATGGTGTGTGTACTTTTCCCCTAGGCCATTCCAGTTATTGGTTTCGAGTATCAGGCTTGCGAAAATTTTGATGGTTTCTCAACCATTCCTTAACTTCAAACTACCATATCTCGCGAACGGATTGACGTACTCGAGATATTCCTGTTGCATCTGAAAGTAGAAACTCGCCCGATTACAATGGTGTGTGTACTTTTCCCCTAGGCCATCCCAGTTGTTGGTTTCAAGTATCAGACTTGCGAAAATTTTGATGGTTTCTCAACCACTCCTTAACTTCAAACTCCCATATCTCGCGAACGGATTGACGAACTCGAGAAATTCCTGTTGCATCTGAAAGTAGGAACACGCCCGATTACAAAGGTATGTGTATTTTTCCCCTAGGCCATTGTAGTTATTGGTTTCGCGTATCAGACCAGCGAAAATTTTGATGGTTTCTCAAACATTCCGTAACTTCAAACTCCCATATCTCGCGAACGGAATGACGAACTCGAGAAATTCCTGTTGCATCTGAAAGTAGAAACTCGACCGATTACAATGGTGTGTGTACTTTTCCCCTAGGCCAATCCAGTTATTGGTTTCGAGTATCAGACCAGCGAATATTTTGATGGTTTCTCAACCATTCCTCAACTTCAAACTGTCTTATCTCGCGAACGGATTGACGAACTCGAGAAATTCCTGTTGCATCTGAAAGTAGAAGCTCGCCCGATTTTAACGGTATGTGTATTTTTCCCCAAGGCCATTGTAGTTATTGGTTTCGAGTATCAGACTTGCGAAAATTTTGATGGTTTCTCAACGATTCCTTAACTTCAAACTCCCATACCGCGCGAACGGATTGGTGAACTCGTGAAATTCCTGTTGCATCTGAAAGTAGAAACTCGCCCGATTACAATGGTGTGTGTACTTTTCCCCTAGGCCATTCCAGTTATTGGTTTCGAGTATCAGACTTGCGAAAATTTTGATGGTTTCTCAACCATTCCTTAACTTCAAACTCCCGTATCTCGCGAACGGATTGACGAACTCGAGGAATTCCTGTTGCATCTGAAAGTAGAAACTCGCCCGATTACAATGGTGTGTGTTCTTTTTCCCTAGGCGATTCCAGTTACTGGTTTCGAGTATCAGAATTGCGAAAATTTTGATGGTTTCTCGACCATTCCTTAACTTCAAACTACCATATCTCGCGAACGGATTGACGAACTCGAGAAATTCCTGTTGCATCTGAAAGCAGAAACTCGCCCGATTACAGTGGTATGTGTATTTTTGCCCTAGGCAATAGTAGTTATTGGTTTCGAGTACCAGACTTGCGAAAATTTTGATGGTTCCACAACCATACCTTAACTTCAAACTCCCATATCTCGCGAACGGATTGACGAACTCGAGAAATTCCTGTTGCATCTGAAAGCAGAAAGTCGCCCGATTACAATGGTGTGCGTACTTTTCCCCTAGGCCATTTCAGTTATTGGTTTCGAGTATCAGACTTGCGAAAATTTTGAAGGTTTCTCAACCGTTCCTTAACTTCAAACTCCCATATCTCGCGAACGGATTGACGAACTCGAGATATTCCTGTTGCATCTGAAAGTAGAAACTCGCCCGATTACAGTGGTGTGTGTACTTTTCCCCTAGGCCATTCCAGTTATTGGTTTCGAGTATCAGGCTTGCGAAAATTTTGATGGTTTCTCAACCATTCCTTAACTTCAAACTACCATATCACGTGAACGGATTGATGAACTCGAGAAATACCTGTTGCATCTGAAAGTAGAGACTCGCCCGATTACAATGGTGTGTGTGCTTCTCCCCTAGGCCATTCCAGTTATAGGTTTCGAGTATCAGACCAGCGAAAATTTTGATGGTTTCTCAACCATTCCTTAACTTCAAACTCCCATATCTCGCGAACGGATTGACGTACTCGAGATATTCCTGTTGCATCTGAAAGTAGGAACACGCCCGATTACAAAGGTATGTGTATTTTTCCCCTAGGCCATTGTAGTTATTGGTTTCGCGTATCAGACCAGCGAAAATTTTGATGGTTTCTCAAACATTCCGTAACTTCAAACTCCCATATCTCGCGAACGGAATGACGAACTCGAGAAATTCCTGTTGCATCTGAAAGTAGAAACTCGACCGATTACAATGGTGTGTGTACTTTTCTCCTAGGCCATTCCAGTTATTGGTTTCGAGTATCAGACCAGCGAATATTTTGATGGTTTCTCAACCATTCCTCAACTTCAAACTGTCTTATCTCGCGAACGGATTGACGAACTCGAGAAATTCCTGTTGCATCTGAAAGTAGAAGCTCGCCCGATTTTAACGGTATGTGTATTTTTCCCCAAGGCCATTGTAGTTATTGGTTTCGAGTATCAGCCTTGCGAAAATTTTGATGGTTTCTCAACGATTCCTTAACTTCAAACTCCCATACCGCGCGAACGGATTGGTCAACTCGTGAAATTCCTGTTGCATCTGAAAGTAGAAACTCGCCCGATTACAATGGTGTGTGTACTTTTCCCCGAGGCCATTCCAGTTATTGGTTTCGAGTATCAGACTTGCGAAAATTTTGATGGTTTCTCAACCATTCCTTAACTTCAAACTCCCATATCTCGCGAACGGATTGACGAACTCCAGAAATTCCGGTTGCATCTGAAAGTAGAAACTCGCCCGATTACTATGGTGTGTGTACTTTTCCCCTAGGCCATTCCAGTTTTTCGTTTCTAGCATCAGACTTGCGAAAATTTTGATGGTTTCTCAACCACTCCTTAACTTCAAACTCCCATATCTCATGAACGGATTGACGAACTCGAGAAATTCCTGTTGCATCTGAAAGTAGGAACACGCCCGATTACAAAGGTATGTGTATTTTTCCCCTAGGCCATTGTAGTTATTGGTTTCGCGTATCAGACCAGCGAAAATTTTGATGGTTTCTCAAACATTCCTAACTTCAAACTCCCATATCTCGCGAACGGAATGACGAACTCGAGAAATTCCTGTTGCATCTGAAAGTAGAAACTCGACCGATTACAATGGTGTGTGTACTTTTCCCCTAGGCCATTCCAGTTATTGGTTTCGAGTATCAGACCAGCGAATATTTTGATGGTTTCTCAACCATTCCTCAACTTCAAACTGTCTTATCTCGCGAACGGATTGACGAACTCGAGAAATTCCTGTTGCATCTGAAAGTAGAAGCTCGCCCGATTTTAAAGGTATGTGTATATTTCCCCAAGGCCATTGTAGTTATTGGTTTCGAGTATCAGACTTGCGAAAATTTTGATGGTTTCTCAACTATTCCTTAACTTCAAACTCCCATACCGCGCGAACGGATTGGTGAACTCGTGAAATTCCTGTTGCATCTGAAAGCGGAAACTCGCCCGATTACAACGGTATGTGTATTTTTGCACTAGGCCATAGTAGTTATTGGTTCCGAGTATCAGACTTGCGAAAATTTTGTTGGTTTCTCAACCATAGCCTTAAATTCAAACTCCCATATCTCGCGAACGGAATGACGAACTCGAGAAATTCCTGTTGCATCTGAAAGTAGAACCTCGCCCGATTACAATGGTGTGTGGACTTTGCACCTAAGCCATTCCAGTTATTGGTTTCTAGTATCAGACTTACGCATATTTTGACGGTTTCTCAAGCATTCCTTAACTTCAAACCCCCATATCTCGCGAACGGATTGACGAACTCGAGAAATTCCTGTTGCATCTGAAACAGAAAATCGTCCGATTACAACGGTATGTGTGTTTTTGCCCTAGGCCATAGTAGTTATTGGTTTCGAGTATCAGACTTGCGAACATTTTTATGGTTTCTCAACCATTCCTTAACTCCAAACTCCAATATCTCGCGAAAGGATTGACCAACTCGAGAAATTCCTAATGCATCTGAAAGCAGTAGCTCGCCCGATTACAACGGTATGTGTATTTTTGCCCTAGGCCATAGTAGTTATTGGTTTCGAGTATCAGACTTGCGAAAATTTTGATGGTTTCTCAACCACTCCTTAACTTCAAACTCCCATATCTCGCGAACGGATTGACGAATCCGAAAAATTTCTGTTGCATCCGAAAGTAGAAACTCTCCCGATTACAACGGTATGTGTACTTTTCCCCTGGGCCATTCCAGTTATTGCTTTCGAGTATCAGACCCGCGAAAATTTTGATGACTTCTCAACCATTCCTTAACTTCAAACTCCCACATCTCGCGAACGGATTGACGAACTCGAGAAATTCCTGTTGCATCTGAAAGCAGAAACTCGTCCGATTGCAACGGTATGTGTATTTTTGCCCTAGGCCACTGTAGTTATTGGTTTCGAGTATCAAACTTGCGAAAATTTTGGTGGTTCCTCAACCATTCCTTAACTTTAAACTCCCATATCTCGCGAACGGATTGACGAACTCGAAAAATTCCTGTTGCATCTGAAAGCAGAAACTTGACCGATTACATTGGTGTGTGTACTTTTCCCCTAGGTCATTCCAGTTAATCGTTTCTAGCATCAGAATTGCGAAAAGTTTGATGGTTTCTCAGCCATTCCATAACTTCAAACTCCCATATCTCGCGAAAGGATTGACGAACTCGAGAAATTCCTATTGCATCTGAAAGCAGTAGCTCGCCCGATTACAACGGTATGTGTATTTTTGCCCTAGGCCATAGTAGTTATTGGTTTCGAGTATCAGACTTGCGAAAATTTTGATGGTTTCTCAACCACTCCTTAACTTCAAACTCCCATATCTCGCGAACGGATTGACGAATCCGAAAAATTTCTGTTGCATCCGAAAGTAGAAACTCTCCCGATTACAACGGTATGTGTACTTTTCCCCTGGGCCATTCCAGTTATTGCTTTCGAGTATCAGACTCGCGAAAATTTTGTTGATTTCTCAACCATTCCTTAACTTCAAACTCCCGTATCTCGCGAACGGATTGACGAACTCGAGGAATTCCTGTTGCATCTGAAAGTAGAAACTCGCCCGATTACAATGGTGTGTGTTCTTTTTCCCTAGGCGATTCCAGTTACTGGTTTCGAGTATCAGAATTGCGAAAATTTTGATGGTTTCTCGACCATTCCTTAACTTCAAACTACCATATCTCGCGAACGGATTGACGAACTCGAGAAATTCCTGTTGCATCTGAAAGCAGAAACTCGCCCGATTACAGTGGTATGTGTATTTTTGCCCTAGGCAATAGTAGTTATTGGTTTCGAGTACCAGACTTGCGAAAATTTTGATGGTTCCACAACCATACCTTAACTTCAAACTCCCATATCTCGCGAACGGATTGACGAACTCGAGAAATTCCTGTTGCATCTGAAAGCAGAAAGTCGCCCGATTACAATGGTGTGCGTACTTTTCCCCTAGGCCATTTCAGTTATTGGTTTCGAGTATCAGACTTGCGAAAATTTTGAAGGTTTCTCAACCGTTCCTTAACTTCAAACTCCCATATCTCGCGAACGGATTGACGAACTCGAGATATTCCTGTTGCATCTGAAAGTAGAAACTCGCCCGATTACAGTGGTGTGTGTACTTTTCCCCTAGGCCATTCCAGTTATTGGTTTCGAGTATCAGGCTTGCGAAAATTTTGATGGTTTCTCAACCATTCCTTAACTTCAAACTACCATATCACGTGAACGGATTGATGAACTCGAGAAATACCTGTTGCATCTGAAAGTAGAGACTCGCCCGATTACAATGGTGTGTGTGCTTCTCCCCTAGGCCATTCCAGTTATAGGTTTCGAGTATCAGACCAGCGAAAATTTTGATGGTTTCTCAACCATTCCTTAACTTCAAACTCCCATATCTCGCGAACGGATTGACGTACTCGAGATATTCCTGTTGCATCTGAAAGTAGGAACACGCCCGATTACAAAGGTATGTGTATTTTTCCCCTAGGCCATTGTAGTTATTGGTTTCGCGTATCAGACCAGCGAAAATTTTGATGGTTTCTCAAACATTCCGTAACTTCAAACTCCCATATCTCGCGAACGGAATGACGAACTCGAGAAATTCCTGTTGCATCTGAAAGTAGAAACTCGACCGATTACAATGGTGTGTGTACTTTTCTCCTAGGCCATTCCAGTTATTGGTTTCGAGTATCAGACCAGCGAATATTTTGATGGTTTCTCAACCATTCCTCAACTTCAAACTGTCTTATCTCGCGAACGGATTGACGAACTCGAGAAATTCCTGTTGCATCTGAAAGTAGAAGCTCGCCCGATTTTAACGGTATGTGTATTTTTCCCCAAGGCCATTGTAGTTATTGGTTTCGAGTATCAGCCTTGCGAAAATTTTGATGGTTTCTCAACGATTCCTTAACTTCAAACTCCCATACCGCGCGAACGGATTGGTCAACTCGTGAAATTCCTGTTGCATCTGAAAGTAGAAACTCGCCCGATTACAATGGTGTGTGTACTTTTCCCCGAGGCCATTCCAGTTATTGGTTTCGAGTATCAGACTTGCGAAAATTTTGATGGTTTCTCAACCATTCCTTAACTTCAAACTCCCATATCTCGCGAACGGATTGACGAACTCCAGAAATTCCGGTTGCATCTGAAAGTAGAAACTCGCCCGATTACTATGGTGTGTGTACTTTTCCCCTAGGCCATTCCAGTTTTTCGTTTCTAGCATCAGACTTGCGAAAATTTTGATGGTTTCTCAACCACTCCTTAACTTCAAACTCCCATATCTCATGAACGGATTGACGAACTCGAGAAATTCCTGTTGCATCTGAAAGTAGGAACACGCCCGATTACAAAGGTATGTGTATTTTTCCCCTAGGCCATTGTAGTTATTGGTTTCGCGTATCAGACCAGCGAAAATTTTGATGGTTTCTCAAACATTCCTAACTTCAAACTCCCATATCTCGCGAACGGAATGACGAACTCGAGAAATTCCTGTTGCATCTGAAAGTAGAAACTCGACCGATTACAATGGTGTGTGTACTTTTCCCCTAGGCCATTCCAGTTATTGGTTTCGAGTATCAGACCAGCGAATATTTTGATGGTTTCTCAACCATTCCTCAACTTCAAACTGTCTTATCTCGCGAACGGATTGACGAACTCGAGAAATTCCTGTTGCATCTGAAAGTAGAAGCTCGCCCGATTTTAAAGGTATGTGTATATTTCCCCAAGGCCATTGTAGTTATTGGTTTCGAGTATCAGACTTGCGAAAATTTTGATGGTTTCTCAACTATTCCTTAACTTCAAACTCCCATACCGCGCGAACGGATTGGTGAACTCGTGAAATTCCTGTTGCATCTGAAAGCGGAAACTCGCCCGATTACAACGGTATGTGTATTTTTGCACTAGGCCATAGTAGTTATTGGTTCCGAGTATCAGACTTGCGAAAATTTTGTTGGTTTCTCAACCATAGCCTTAAATTCAAACTCCCATATCTCGCGAACGGAATGACGAACTCGAGAAATTCCTGTTGCATCTGAAAGTAGAACCTCGCCCGATTACAATGGTGTGTGGACTTTGCACCTAAGCCATTCCAGTTATTGGTTTCTAGTATCAGACTTACGCATATTTTGACGGTTTCTCAAGCATTCCTTAACTTCAAACCCCCATATCTCGCGAACGGATTGACGAACTCGAGAAATTCCTGTTGCATCTGAAACAGAAAATCGTCCGATTACAACGGTATGTGTGTTTTTGCCCTAGGCCATAGTAGTTATTGGTTTCGAGTATCAGACTTGCGAACATTTTTATGGTTTCTCAACCATTCCTTAACTCCAAACTCCAATATCTCGCGAAAGGATTGACCAACTCGAGAAATTCCTAATGCATCTGAAAGCAGTAGCTCGCCCGATTACAACGGTATGTGTATTTTTGCCCTAGGCCATAGTAGTTAATGGTTTCGAGTATCAGACTTGCGAAAATTTTGATGGTTTCTCAACCACTCCTTAACTTCAAACTCCCATATCTCGCGAACGGATTGACGAATCCGAAAAATTTCTGTTGCATCCGAAAGTAGAAACTCTCCCGATTACAACGGTATGTGTACTTTTCCCCTGGGCCATTCCAGTTATTGCTTTCGAGTATCAGACCCGCGAAAATTTTGATGACTTCTCAACCATTCCTTAACTTCAAACTCCCACATCTCGCGAACGGATTGACGAACTCGAGAAATTCCTGTTGCATCTGAAAGCAGAAACTCGTCCGATTGCAACGGTATGTGTATTTTTGCCCTAGGCCACTGTAGTTATTGGTTTCGAGTATCAAACTTGCGAAAATTTTGGTGGTTCCTCAACCATTCCTTAACTTTAAACTCCCATATCTCGCGAACGGATTGACGAACTCGAAAAATTCCTGTTGCATCTGAAAGCAGAAACTTGACCGATTACATTGGTGTGTGTACTTTTCCCCTAGGTCATTCCAGTTAATCGTTTCTAGCATCAGAATTGCGAAAAGTTTGATGGTTTCTCAGCCATTCCATAACTTCAAACTCCCATATCTCGCGAAAGGATTGACGAACTCGAGAAATTCCTATTGCATCTGAAAGCAGTAGCTCGCCCGATTACAACGGTATGTGTATTTTTGCCCTAGGCCATAGTAGTTATTGGTTTCGAGTATCAGACTTGCGAAAATTTTGATGGTTTCTCAACCACTCCTTAACTTCAAACTCCCATATCTCGCGAACGGATTGACGAATCCGAAAAATTTCTGTTGCATCCGAAAGTAGAAACTCTCCCGATTACAACGGTATGTGTACTTTTCCCCTGGGCCATTCCAGTTATTGCTTTCGAGTATCAGACTCGCGAAAATTTTGTTGATTTCTCAACCATTCCTTAACTTCAAACTCCCACATCTCGCGAACGGATTGACGAACTCGAGAAATTCCTGTTGCATCTGAAAGCAGAAACTCGTCCGATTGCAACGGTATGTGTATTTTTGCCCTAGGCCACTGTAGTTATTGGTTTCGAGTATCAAACTTGCGAAAATTTTGATGGTTCCTCAACCATTCCTTAACTTTAAACTCCCATATCTCGCGAACGGATTGACGAACTCGAAAAATTCCTGTTGCATCTGAAAGCAGAAACTTGACCGATTACATTGGTGTGTGTACTTTTCCCCTAGGTCATTCCAGTTAATCGTTTCTAGCATCAGAATTGCGAAAAGTTTGATGATTTCTCAGCCATTCCATAACTTCAAACTCCCATATCTCGCGAAAGGATTGACGAACTCGAGAAATTCCTATTGCATCTGAAAGCAGTAGCTCGCCCGATTACAACGGTATGTGTATCTTTCCCCTAGGCCATTGTAGTTATTGGTTTCGAGTGTCAGAATTACGAAAATTTTGATGGTTTCTCAACCATTCCTTAACTTCAAACACCCATATCTCGAGAAAGGATTGACGAACTCGAGAAATTCCTATTGCATCTGAAAGCAGTAGCTCGCCCGATTACAACGGTATGTGTATTTTTGCCCTAGGCCTAAGTAGTTATTGGTTTCGAGTATCAGACTTGCGAAAATTTTGTTGGTTTCTCAACCATTCGTTAAATTCGAACTCCCATATCTCGCGAACGGTTGACGAACTCGAGAAATTCCTGTTGAATCTGAAACTAGAAACTCGCCCGATTACAATGGTGTGTGTACTTTTCCCCTAGGCCATTCCAGTTATCGGTTTCGAGTATCAGACCAGTGAAAATTTTGATGGTTTCTCAACCATTCCTTAACTTTAAACTCCCATATCTCGCGAACGGATTGACGAACTCGAGAAATTCCTGTTGCATCTGAAAGTAGAAACTCGCCCCATTACAACGGTGTGTGTTCTTTTCCCCTAGGCCATTCCAGTTATTGGTTTCGAGTAACAGACTTGCGAAAATTTTGATGGTTTCTCAACCATTCCTTACCTTCAAACACCCATATCTCGCGAACGGATTGACGAACTCGAGAAATTCCTGTTGCATCTGAAAGTAGAAACTCGCCCCATTACAATGGTGTGTGTACTTTTCCCCTAGGCCATTCCAGTTTTTGGCTTCGAGTAACAGACTTGCGAAAATTTTGATGGTTTCTCAACCATTCCTTACCTTCAAACTCCCATATCTCGCGAACGGATTGACGAACACGAGAAATTCCGGTTGCATCTGGAAGAAGAAACTCTCCCGATTACAACGCTATGTGTATTTTTCCCTTAGGCCATTGTAGTTATTTGTTTCGAGTATCAGACTTGCGAAAATTTTGATGGTTTCTCAACCATTCCTTAACTTCAAACTCCCATATCTCGCGAACGGTTGACGAACTCGAGAAATTCCTGTTGCATCTGAAACTAGAAACTCGCCCGATTACAATGGTGCGTGTACTTTTCCCCTAGGCCATTCCGGTTATCGGTTTCGAGTATCAGACTTGCGAAAACTGTGATGGTCTCTCAACCATTCCTTAATTTGAAACTCCCATATCTCGCGAACGGATTGACGAACTCGAGGAGTTCCTGTTGCATCTGAAAGTAGAAACTCGTCCCATTACAATGGTGTGTGTACTATTCCCCTAGGCCATTCCAGTTATTGGTTTCGTGTATCAGACTTGCGAAAATTTTGATGGTTCTCAAGCATTCCTTAACTTCAAACTCCCATATCTCGCGAACGGATTGACGAACTCGATTATTTCCTGTTGCATCTGAAAGTAGAAGCTCGACCGATTGCAATGGTCTGTGTACTTTTCCCCTAGGTCATTCCAGTTATTCGTTTCGAGCATCAGAATTGCGAAAATTTTGATGGCTTCTCAACCATTCCTTAACTTCAAACTCCCATATCTCGCGAACCGAATGACATACTCGAGAAATTCCTGCTGCATCTGAAAGTAAAAACTCGCCCAACTACAAAGGTATGTGTATTTTTCCCCTAGGCCACAGTAGTTATTGGTTTCGAGTATCAGACTTGCGAAAATTGTGATTGTTTCTCAACCATTCCTTAATTTCAAACTCCCATATCTCGCGAACGGATTGACGAACTCGAGAAATTCCTGTTGCATCTGAAAGTAGAAACTCGCCCGGTTACAAAGGTATGTGTATTTTTCCCCTAGGCCACAGCAGTTATTGGTTTCGAGTATCAGACTTGCGAAAATTGTGATTGTTTCTCAACCATTCCTTAACTTCAAACTCCCATATCTCGCGAACGGATTGACGAACTCGAGAAATTCCGGTTGCATCTGGAAGAAGAAACTCTCCCGATTCCAACGGTATGTGTATTTTTCCCCTAGGCAATAGTAGTTATTGGTTTCGAGTATCAGACTTGCGAATATTTTGATGGTTTCTCAAAGATTCCTTAACTTCAAACTCCCATACCGCGCGAACGGATTGGTGAACTCGTGAAATTCCTGTTGCATCTGAAAGTAGAAACTCGCCCGATTACAATGGTGTGTGTACTTTTCCCCTAGGCCATTCCAGTTATTGGTTTCGAGTATCAGACTTGCGAAAATTTTGATGGTTTCTCAACCATTCCTTAATTTCAAACTCCCATATCTCTCGAACGGATTGAAGAACTCGAGAATTTCCTATTGCATCTGAAAGCAGAAACTCGCCCGATTACAACGGTATGTGTATTTTTGCCCTAGGCCATAGTAGTTATTGGTCTCGAATATCAGACTTGCGAAAATTTTGATGGTTTCTCAACCATTCCTTAACTTCAAACTCCCATATCTCGCGAACGGATTGACGAACTCGAGAAGTTCCTGTTGCATCTGAAAGTAGAAACACACCCGATTACAATGGTATGTGTATTTTTCCCCTAGGCCCTTGTAGTTATTGGTTTCGAGTACCACACTTTCGAAAATTTTGATGGTTTCTCAACCATTCCTTAACTTCAAACTCCCATATCTCGCGAACGGGTTGACGAACTCGAGAAATTCCTGTTGCATCTGAAAGTAGAAACTCGCCCGATTACAATGGTGTGTGTACTTTTCCCCTAGGCCATTCCAGTTATTGGTTTCGTGTATCATCCTTGCGAAAATTTTGATGGTTTCTCAAACATTCCTCAACTTCAAACTCCCATATCTCTCGAACGGATAGACGAACTCGAGAATTTCCTATTGCATCAGAAAGCAGAAACTCGCCCGATTACAACGGTATGTGTATTTTTGCCCTAGGCCATAGTAGTTATTGGTTTCGAGTATCAGACTTGCGAAAATTTTGTTGGTTTCTCAACCATACCCTTAACTTCAAACTCCCATATCTCGCGAACGGAATGACGAACTCGAGAAATTCCTGTTGCATCTGAAAGTAGAACCTCGCCCGATTACAATGGTGTGTGGACTTTTCACCTAAGCCATTCCAGTTATTGGTTTCGAGTATCAGACTTACGAATATTTTGACGGTTTCTCAAGCATTCCTTAACTTCAAACCCCCATATCTCGCGAACGGATTGACGAACTCGAGAAATTCCTGTTGCATCTGAAACAGAAAATCGCCCGATTACAACGGTATGTGTATTTTTGCCCTAGGCCATAGTAGTTATTGGTTTCGAGTATCAGACTTGCGAAAATTTTGATGGTTTCTCAACCACTCCTTAAATTCAAACTCCCATATCTCGCGAACGGATTGACGAATCCGAAAAGTTTCTGTTGCATCCGAAAGTAGAAACTCTCCCGATTACAACGGTATGTGTACTTTTCCCCTGGGCCATTCCAGTTATTGCTTTCGAGTATCAGACTCGCGAAAATTTTGATGATTTCTCAACCATTCCTTAACTTCAAACTCCCACATCTCGCGAACGGATTGACGAACTCGAGAAATTCCTGTTGCATCTGAAAGCAGAAACTCGACCGATTACAATGGTGTGTGTACTTTTCCCCTAGGTCATTCCAGTTATTCGTTTGTAGCATCAGACTTGCGAAAATTTTGATGGTTTCTCAACCATTCCTTAACTTCAAACTCCCGTATCTCGCGAACGGATTGACGAACTCGAGAAATTCCTGTTGCATCTGAAAGTAGAAACTCGCCCGATTACAAAGGTATGTGTATTTTTGCCCTAGGCCATAGTAGTTATGGGTTTCGAGTATCAGACTTGTGAAAATTGTGATGGTTTCTCAACCATTCCTTAACTTCAAACTCCCATATCTCGCGAACGGATTGACGAACACGAGAAATTCCGGTTGCATCTGGAAGAAGAAACTCGCCCCATTACAATGGTGTGTGTACTTTTCCCCTAGGCCATTCCAGTTATTGGCTTCGAGTAACAGACTTGCGAAAATTTTGATGGTTTCTAAACCATTCCTTAGCTTCAAACACCCATATCTCGCGAACGGAATGACGAACTCGAGAAATTCCTGTTGCATCTGAAACTAGAAACTCGCCCGATTACAATGGTGCGTGTACTTTTCCCCTAGGCCATTCCAGTTATCGGTTTCGAGTATCAGACCAGCGAAAATTTTGATGGTTTCTCAACCATTCCTTAACTTCAAACTCCCATATCTCGCGAACGGATTGACGAACTCGAGAAATTCCTGTTGCATCTGAAAGAAGAAACTCGCCCCATTACAGCGGTGTGTGTACTTTTCCCCTAGGCCATTCCAGTTATTGGTTTCGAGTAACAGACTTGCGAAAATTTTGACGGTTTCTCAACCATTGCTTAACTTCAAACTTCGATATCTCGGAAACGGATTGACGAACTCGAGAAATTCCTGTTGCATTTGAAAGTAGAAACTCGCCCGATTACAAAGGTATGTCTATATTTGCCCTAGGGCATTCCAGTTATTGGTTTCGAGTATCAGACCAGCGAAAATTTTGATGGATTCTCAACCATTCCTTACCTTCAAACACCCATATCTCGCGAACGGATTGACGAACTCGAGAAATTCCTGTTGCATCAGAAAGTAGAAACTCGCCCCATTACAATGGTGTGTGTACTTTTCCCCTAGGCCATTCCAGTTATTGGTTTCGAGTACCACACTTGCGAAAATTTTGATGGTTTCTCCACCGTTCCTTAATTTCAGACTCCCATATCTCGCGAACGGATTGACGAACTCGTGAAATTCCTGTTGCATCTGAAAGTAGAAACTCGTCCGATTACAGCGGTATGTGTATTTCTGCCCAGGCCATAGTAGTTATTGGTTTCGAGTATCAGACTTGCAAAAATTTTGATGGTTTCTCAAGCATTCCTTAACTTCAAACTCCCATATCTCGCGAACGGATTGACGAATCCGAAAAATTTCTGTTGCATCTGAAAACAGATACTCTCCCGACTACAACGCTATGTGTATTTTCCCCCTAGGCCATTGTAGTTACTGGTTTCGAGTAACAGACTTGCGAAAATTTTGATGGTTTCTCAACCATTCCTTAACTTCAAAATTCAATATCTCGCGAACGGATTGACGAACTCGAGAAATTCCTGTTGCATCTGAAAGAAGAAACTCGCCCCATTACAGCGGTGTGTGTACTTTTCCCCTAGGCCATTCCAGTTATTGGCTTCGAGTAACAGACTTGGGAAAATTTTAATGGTTTCTTAACCATTCCTTAACTTCAGACTCTCATATCTCGCGAACGGATTGACGAACTCGAGAAATTCCTGTTGTATCTGAAAGCAGAAACTCGACCGATTACAATGGTGTGTGTACTTTTCCCCTAGGTCATTCCAGTTATTCGTTTCTAGCATCAGAATTGCGAAAATTTTGATGGTTTCTCAACCATTCCTTAACTTCAAACTCCCATATCTCGCGAACGGATTGACGAACTCGAGAAATTCCTGTTGCATCTGAAAGTAGAAACTCGCCCGGTTACAAAGGTATGTGTATTTTTCCCCTAGGCCACAGCAGTTATTGGTTTCGAGTATCAAACTTGCGAAAATTTTGATGGTTCCTCAACCATTCCTTAACTTCAAACTCCCATATCTCGCGAACGGATTGACGAACTCGAGAAATTCCTGTTGCATCTGATGCAGAAACTTGACCGATTACAGTGGTGTGTGTACTTTTCCCCTAGGTTATTCCAGTTATTAGTTTCGAGTATCAGACTTGCGAAAATTGTGATGGTTTCTCAACCGTTCCTTAACTTCAAACTCCCATATGTCGCGAACGGATTGACGAACTCGAGAAATTCCTGTTGCACCTGAAAGCAGAAACTCGCCCGATTACAACGGTATGTGCATTTTTCCCCTAGGCCATTGTAGTTATTGGTTTCTAGCATCAGAATTGCGAAAATTTTGATGGTTTCTCTACCATTCCTTAACTTCAAACTCCCATATCTCGCGAACCGAATGACATACTCGAGAAATTCCTGCTGCATCTGAAAGTAGAAACTCGCCCAACTACAAAGGTATGTGTATTTTTCCCCTAGGCCACAGTAGTTATTGGTTTCGAGTATCAGACTTGCGAAAATTGTGATTGTTTCTCAACCATTCCTTAATTTCAAACTCCCATATCTCGCGAACGGATTGACGAACTCGAGAAATTCCTGTTGCATCTGAAAGTAGTAACTCGCCCGGTTACAAAGGTATGTGTATTTTTCCCCTAGGCCACAGCAGTTATTGGTTTCGAGTATCAGACTTGCGAAAATTGTGATTGTTTCTCAACCATTCCTTAACTTCAAACTCCCATATCTCGCGAACGGATTGACGAACTCGAGAAATTCCGGTTGCATCTGGAAGAAGAAACTCTCCCGATTACAACGGTATGTGTATTTTTCCCCTAAGCCTTTGTAGCTATTGGTTTCGAGTATCAGACTTGCGAAAATTTTGATGGTTTGTCAACCATTCCTTAACTTCAAACACCCATATCTTGCGAACGGATTGACGAACTCGAGAAATTCCTGTTGCATCTGAAAGTAGATACTCGCCCCATTACAATGGTGTGTGTACTTTTCCCCTAGGCCATTCCAGTTATTCGTTTCGATTATCAGACCAGCGAAAATTTTGATGGTTTCTCAAGCATTCCTTAACTTCAAACTTCCATATCTCGCGAACGGATTGACGAACTCGAGAATTTCCTATTGCATCTGAAAGCAAAAACTCGCCCGATTACAACGGTATGTGTATTTTTGCCCTAGGCCATAGTAGTTATTGGTTTCGAGTATCAGACTTGCGAAAATTTTGATGGTTTCTCAATTATTGCTTAACTTCAAACTCCCATATCTCGCGAACGGATTGACGAACTCGAGAAATTCCTGTTGCATCTGAAAGTAGAGACACACCCGATTACAATGGTATGTGTATTTTTCCCCTAGGCCCTTGTAGTTATTGGTTTCGAGTACCACACTTTCGAAAATTTTGATGGTTTCTCAACCATTCCTTAACTTCAAACTCCCATATCTCCCGAACGGATTGACGAACTCGAGAAATTCCTGTTGCATCTGAAAGTAGAAACTCGCCCGATTACAATGGTGTGTGTACTTTTCCCCTAGGCCATTCCAGTTATTGGTTTCGAGTATCATCCTTGCGAAAATTTTGATGGTTTCTCAAACATTCCTTAACTTCAAACTCCCATATCTCTCGAACGGATAGACGAACTCGAGAATTTCCTATTGCATCTGAAAGCAGAAACTCGCCCGATTACAACGGTATGTGTATTTTTGCCCTAGGCCATAGTAGTTATTGGTTTCGAGTATCAGACTTGCGAAAATTTTGTTGGTTTCTCAACCATACCCTTAAGTTCAAACTCCCATATCTCGCGAACGGAATGACGAACTCGAGAAATTCCTGTTGCATCTGAAAGTAGAACCTCGCCCGATTACAATGGTGTGTGGACTTTTCACCTAAGCCATTCCAGTTATTGGTTTCGAGTATCAGACTTACGAATATTTTGACGGTTTCTCAAGCATTCCTTAACTTCAAACCCCCATATCTCGCGAACGGATTGACGAACTCGAGAAATTCCTGTTGCATCTGAAACAGAAAATCGTCCGATTACAACGGTATGTGTGTTTTTGCCCTAGGCCATAGTAGTTATTGGTTTCGAGTATCAGACTTGCGAACATTTTTATGGTTTCTCAACCATTCCTTAACTCCAAACTCCAATATCGCGCGAAAGGATTGACGAACTCGAGAAATTCCTAATGCATCTGAAAGCAGTAGCTCGCCCGATTACAACGGTATGTGTATTTTTGCCCTAGGCCATAGTAGTTATTGGTTTCGAGTATCAGACTTGCGAAAATTTTGATGGTTTCTCAACCACTCCTTAACTTCAAACTCCCATATCTCGCGAACGGATTGACGAATCCGAAAAATTTCTGTTGCATCCGAAAGTAGAAACTCTCCCGATTACAACGGTATGTGTACTTTTCCCCTGGGCCATTCCAGTTATTGCTTTCGAGTATCAGACTCGCGAAAATTTTGATGATTTCTCAACCATTCCTTAACTTCAAACTCCCACATCTCGCGAACGGATAGACGAACTCGAGAAATTCCTGTTGCATCTGAAAGTAGAATCTCGCCCCATTACAATGGTGTGTGTACTTTTCCCCTAGGCCATTCCAGTTTTTGGCTTCGAGTAACAGACTTGCGAAAATTTTGATGGTTTCTCAACCATTCCTTACCTTCAAACTCCCATATCTCGCGAACGGATTGACGAACACGAGAAATTCCGGTTGCATCTGGAAGAAGAAACTCTCCCGATTACAACGCTATGTGTATTTTTCCCTTAGGCCATTGTAGTTATTGGTTTCGAGTATCAGACTTGCGAAAATTTTGATGGTTTCTCAACCATTCCTTAACTTCAAACTCCCATATCTCGCGAACGGTTGACGAACTCGAGAAATTCCTGTTGCATCTGAAACTAGATACTCGCCCGATTACAATGGTGCGTGTACTTTTCCCCTAGGCCATTCCAGTTATCGGTTTCGAGTATCAGACCAGCGAAAATTTTGATGGTTTCTCAACCATTCCTTAACTTCAAACTCCCATATCTCGCGAACGGATTGACGAACTCGAGAAATTCCTGTTGCATCTGAAAGAAGAAACTCGCCCCATTACAGCGGTGTGTGTACTTTTCCCCTAGGCCATTCCAGTTATTGGTTTCGAGTAACAGACTTGCGAAAATTTTGATGGTTTCTCAACCATTGCTTAACTTCAAACTTCGATATCTCGCGAACGGATTGACGAACTCGAGAAATTCCTGTTGCATCTGAAAGTAGAAACTCGCCAGATTACAAAGGTATGTCTATATTTGCCCTAGGCCATTCCAGTTATTGGTTTCGAGTATCAGACCAGCGAAAATTTTGATGGATTCTCAACCATTCCTTACCTTCAAACACCCATATCACGCGAACGGATTGACGAACTCGAGAAATTCCTGTTGCATCTGAAAGTAGAAACTCGCCAGATTACAAAGGTATGTCTATATTTGCCCTAGGCCATTCCAGTTATTGGTTTCGAGTATCAGACCAGCGAAAATTTTGATGGATTCTCAACCATTCCTTACCTTCAAACACCCATATCTCGCGAACGGATTGACGAACTCGAGAAATTCCTGTTGCATCAGAAAGTAGAAACTCGCCCCATTACAATGGTGTGTGTACTTTTCCTCTAGGCCATTCCAGTTATTGGTTTCGAGTACCACACTTGCGAAAATTTTGATGGTTTCTCCACCGTTCCTTAATTTCAGACTCCCATATCTCGCGAACGGATTGACGAACTCGTGAAATTCCTGTTGCATCTGAAAGTAGAAACTCGTCCGATTACAGCGGTATGTGTATTTCTGCCCAGGCCATAGTAGTTATTGGTTTCGAGTATCAGACTTGCAAAAATTTTGATGGTTTCTCAAGCATTCCTTAACTTCAAACTCCCATATCTCGCGAACGGATTGACGAATCCGAAAAATTTCTGTTGCATCTGAAAACAGATACTCTCCCGACTACAACGCTATGTGTATTTTCCCCCTAGGCCATTGTAGTTACTGGTTTCGAGTAACAGACTTGCGAAAATTTTGATGGTTTCTCAACCATTCCTTAACTTCAAAATTCAATATCTCGCGAACGGATTGACGAACTCGAGAAATTCCTGTTGCATCTGAAAGAAGAAACTCGCCCCATTACAGCGGTGTGTGTACTTTTCCCCTAGGCCATTCCAGTTATTGGCTTCGAGTAACAGACTTGGGAAAATTTTAATGGTTTCTTAACCATTCCTTAACTTCAGACTCTCATATCTCGCGAACGGATTGACGAACTCGAGAAATTCCTGTTGTATCTGAAAGCAGAAACTCGACCGATTACAATGGTGTGTGTACTTTTCCCCTAGGTCATTCCAGTTATTCGTTTCTAGCATCAGAATTGCGAAAATTTTGATGGTTTCTCAACCATTCCTTAACTTCAAACTCCCATATCTCGCGAACGGATTGACGAACTCGAGAAATTCCTGTTGCATCTGAAAGTAGAAACTCGCCCGGTTACAAAGGTATGTGTATTTTTCCCCTAGGCCACAGCAGTTATTGGTTTCGAGTATCAAACTTGCGAAAATTTTGATGGTTCCTCAACCATTCCTTAACTTCAAACTCCCATATCTCGCGAACGGATTGACGAACTCGAGAAATTCCTGTTGCATCTGATGCAGAAACTTGACCGATTACAGTGGTGTGTGTACTTTTCCCCTAGGTTATTCCAGTTATTAGTTTCGAGTATCAGACTTGCGAAAATTGTGATGGTTTCTCAACCGTTCCTTAACTTCAAACTCCCATATGTCGCGAACGGATTGACGAACTCGAGAAATTCCTGTTGCACCTGAAAGCAGAAACTCGCCCGATTACAACGGTATGTGCATTTTTCCCCTAGGCCATTGTAGTTATTGGTTTCTAGCATCAGAATTGCGAAAATTTTGATGGTTTCTCTACCATTCCTTAACTTCAAACTCCCATATCTCGCGAACCGAATGACATACTCGAGAAATTCCTGCTGCATCTGAAAGTAGAAACTCGCCCAACTACAAAGGTATGTGTATTTTTCCCCTAGGCCACAGTAGTTATTGGTTTCGAGTATCAGACTTGCGAAAATTGTGATTGTTTCTCAACCATTCCTTAATTTCAAACTCCCATATCTCGCGAACGGATTGACGAACTCGAGAAATTCCTGTTGCATCTGAAAGTAGTAACTCGCCCGGTTACAAAGGTATGTGTATTTTTCCCCTAGGCCACAGCAGTTATTGGTTTCGAGTATCAGACTTGCGAAAATTGTGATTGTTTCTCAACCATTCCTTAACTTCAAACTCCCATATCTCGCGAACGGATTGACGAACTCGAGAAATTCCGGTTGCATCTGGAAGAAGAAACTCTCCCGATTACAACGGTATGTGTATTTTTCCCCTAAGCCTTTGTAGCTATTGGTTTCGAGTATCAGACTTGCGAAAATTTTGATGGTTTGTCAACCATTCCTTAACTTCAAACACCCATATCTTGCGAACGGATTGACGAACTCGAGAAATTCCTGTTGCATCTGAAAGTAGATACTCGCCCCATTACAATGGTGTGTGTACTTTTCCCCTAGGCCATTCCAGTTATTGGTTTCGATTATCAGACCAGCGAAAATTTTGATGGTTTCTCAAGCATTCCTTAACTTCAAACTTCCATATCTCGCGAACGGATTGACGAACTCGAGAATTTCCTATTGCATCTGAAAGCAAAAACTCGCCCGATTACAACGGTATGTGTATTTTTGCCCTAGGCCATAGTAGTTATTGGTTTCGAGTATCAGACTTGCGAAAATTTTGATGGTTTCTCAATTATTGCTTAACTTCAAACTCCCATATCTCGCGAACGGATTGACGAACTCGAGAAATTCCTGTTGCATCTGAAAGTAGAGACACACCCGATTACAATGGTATGTGTATTTTTCCCCTAGGCCCTTGTAGTTATTGGTTTCGAGTACCACACTTTCGAAAATTTTGATGGTTTCTCAACCATTCCTTAACTTCAAACTCCCATATCTCCCGAACGGATTGACGAACTCGAGAAATTCCTGTTGCATCTGAAAGTAGAAACTCGCCCGATTACAATGGTGTGTGTACTTTTCCCCTAGGCCATTCCAGTTATTGGTTTCGAGTATCATCCTTGCGAAAATTTTGATGGTTTCTCAAACATTCCTTAACTTCAAACTCCCATATCTCTCGAACGGATAGACGAACTCGAGAATTTCCTATTGCATCTGAAAGCAGAAACTCGCCCGATTACAACGGTATGTGTATTTTTGCCCTAGGCCATAGTAGTTATTGGTTTCGAGTATCAGACTTGCGAAAATTTTGTTGGTTTCTCAACCATACCCTTAAGTTCAAACTCCCATATCTCGCGAACGGAATGACGAACTCGAGAAATTCCTGTTGCATCTGAAAGTAGAACCTCGCCCGATTACAATGGTGTGTGGACTTTTCACATAAGCCATTCCAGTTATTGGTTTCGAGTATCAGACTTACGAATATTTTGACGGTTTCTCAAGCATTCCTTAACTTCAAACCCCCATATCTCGCGAACGGATTGACGAACTCGAGAAATTCCTGTTGCATCTGAAACAGAAAATCGTCCGATTAGAACGGTATGTGTGTTTTTGCCCTAGGCCATAGTAGTTATTGGTTTCGAGTATCAGACTTGCGAACATTTTTATGGTTTCTCAACCATTCCTTAACTCCAAACTCCAATATCTCGCGAAAGGAATGACGAACTCGAGAAATTCCTAATGCATCTGAAAGCAGTAGCTCGCCCGATTACAACGGTATGTGTATTTTTGCCCTAGGCCATAGTAGTTATTGGTTTCGAGTATCAGACTTGCGAAAATTTTGATGGTTTCTCAACCACTCCTTAACTTCAAACTCCCATATCTCGCGAACGGATTGACGAATCCGAAAAATTTCTGTTGCATCCGAAAGTAGAAACTCTCCCGATTACAACGGTATGTGTACTTTTCCCCTGGGCCATTCCAGTTATTGCTTTCGAGTATCAGACTCGCGAAAATTTTGATGATTTCTCAACCATTCCTTAACTTCAAACTCCCACATCTCGCGAACGGATAGACGAACTCGAGAAATTCCTGTTGCATCTGAAAGTAGAAACTCGCCCCATTACAATGGTGTGTGTACTTTTCCCCTAGGCCATTCCAGTTTTTGGCTTCGAGTAACAGACTTGCGAAAATTTTGATGGTTTCTCAACCATTCCTTACCTTCAAACTCCCATATCTCGCGAACGGATTGACGAACACGAGAAATTCCGGTTGCATCTGGAAGAAGAAACTCTCCCGATTACAACGCTATGTGTATTTTTCCCTTAGGCCATTGTAGTTATTGGTTTCGAGTATCAGACTTGCGAAAATTGTGATTGTTTCTCAACCATTCCTTAACTTCAAACTCCCATATCTCGCGAACGGATTGACGAACTCGAGAAATTCCGGTTGCATCTGGAAGAAGAAACTCTCCCGATTACAACGGTATGTGTATTTTTCCCCTAAGCCTTTGTAGCTATTGGTTTCGAGTATCAGACTTGCGAAAATTTTGATGGTTTGTCAACCATTCCTTAACTTCAAACACCCATATCTTGCGAACGGATTGACGAACTCGAGAAATTCCTGTTGCATCTGAAAGTAGATACTCGCCCCATTACAATGGTGTGTGTACTTTTCCCCTAGGCCATTCCAGTTATTGGTTTCGATTATCAGACCAGCGAAAATTTTGATGGTTTCTCAAGCATTCCTTAACTTCAAACTTCCATATCTCGCGAACGGATTGACGAACTCGAGAATTTCCTATTGCATCTGAAAGCAAAAACTCGCCCGATTACAACGGTATGTGTATTTTTGCCCTAGGCCATAGTAGTTATTGGTTTCGAGTATCAGACTTGCGAAAATTTTGATGGTTTCTCAATTATTGCTTAACTTCAAACTCCCATATCTCGCGAACGGATTGACGAACTCGAGAAATTCCTGTTGCATCTGAAAGTAGAGACACACCCGATTACAATGGTATGTGTATTTTTCCCCTAGGCCCTTGTAGTTATTGGTTTCGAGTACCACACTTTCGAAAATTTTGATGGTTTCTCAACCATTCCTTAACTTCAAACTCCCATATCTCCCGAACGGATTGACGAACTCGAGAAATTCCTGTTGCATCTGAAAGTAGAAACTCGCCCGATTACAATGGTGTGTGTACTTTTCCCCTAGGCCATTCCAGTTATTGGTTTCGAGTATCATCCTTGCGAAAATTTTGATGGTTTCTCAAACATTCCTTAACTTCAAACTCCCATATCTCTCGAACGGATAGACGAACTCGAGAATTTCCTATTGCATCTGAAAGCAGAAACTCGCCCGATTACAACGGTATGTGTATTTTTGCCCTAGGCCATAGTAGTTATTGGTTTCGAGTATCAGACTTGCGAAAATTTTGTTGGTTTCTCAACCATACCCTTAAGTTCAAACTCCCATATCTCGCGAACGGAATGACGAACTCGAGAAATTCCTGTTGCATCTGAAAGTAGAACCTCGCCCGATTACAATGGTGTGTGGACTTTTCACCTAAGCCATTCCAGTTATTGGTTTCGAGTATCAGACTTGCGAACATTTTTATGGTTTCTCAACCATTCCTTAACTCCAAACTCCAATATCTCGCGAAAGGAATGACGAACTCGAGAAATTCCTAATGCATCTGAAAGCAGTAGCTCGCCCGATTACAACGGTATGTGTATTTTTGCCCTAGGCCATAGTAGTTATTGGTTTCGAGTATCAGACTTGCGAAAATTTTGATGGTTTCTCAACCACTCCTTAACTTCAAACTCCCATATCTCGCGAACGGATTGACGAATCCGAAAAATTTCTGTTGCATCCGAAAGTAGAAACTCTCCCGATTACAACGGTATGTGTACTTTTCCCCTGGGCCATTCCAGTTATTGGTTTCGAGTATCAGACTTGCGAAAATTTTGATGGTTTCTCAACCATTCCTTAACTTCAAACTCCCATATCTCGCGAACGGTTGACGAACTCGAGAAATTCCTGTTGCATCTGAAACTAGATACTCGCCCGATTACAATGGTGCGTGTACTTTTCCCCTAGGCCATTCCAGTTATCGGTTTCGAGTATCAGACCAGCGAAAATTTTGATGGTTTCTCAACCATTCCTTAACTTCAAACTCCCATATCTCGCGAACGGATTGACGAACTCGAGAAATTCCTGTTGCATCTGAAAGAAGAAACTCGCCCCATTACAGCGGTGTGTGTACTTTTCCCCTAGGCCATTCCAGTTATTGGTTTCGAGTAACAGACTTGCGAAAATTTTGATGGTTTCTCAACCATTGCTTAACTTCAAACTTCGATATCTCGCGAACGGATTGACGAACTCGAGAAATTCCTGTTGCATCTGAAAGTAGAAACTCGCCAGATTACAAAGGTATGTCTATATTTGCCCTAGGCCATTCCAGTTATTGGTTTCGAGTATCAGACCAGCGAAAATTTTGATGGATTCTCAACCATTCCTTACCTTCAAACACCCATATCACGCGAACGGATTGACGAACTCGAGAAATTCCTGTTGCATCTGAAAGAAGAAACTCGCCCCATTACAGCGGTGTGTGTACTTTTCCCCTAGGCCATTCCAGTTATTGGTTTCGAGTAACAGACTTGCGAAAATTTTGATGGTTTCTCAACCATTGCTTAACTTCAAACTTCGATATCTCGCGAACGGATTGACGAACTCGAGAAATTCCTGTTGCATCTGAAAGTAGAAACTCGCCCCATTACAATGGTGTGTGTACTTTTCCCCTAGGCCATTCCAGTTTTTGGCTTCGAGTAACAGACTTGCGAAAATTTTGATGGTTTCTCAACCATTCCTTACCTTCAAACTCCCATATCTCGCGAACGGATTGACGAACACGAGAAATTCCGGTTGCATCTGGAAGAAGAAACTCTCCCGATTACAACGCTATGTGTATTTTTCCCCTAGGCCATTGTAGTTATTGGTTTCTAGCATCAGAATTGCGAAAATTTTGATGGTTTCTCTACCATTCCTTAACTTCAAACTCCCATATCTCGCGAACGGATTGACGAACTCGAGAAATTCCTGCTGCACCTGAAAGTAGAAACTCGCCCGATTACAAAGGTATGTGTATTTTTGCCCTAGGCCATTCCAGTTATTGGTTTCGAGTATCAGACCAGCGAAAGTTTTAATGGTTCTCAACCATTCCTTACCTTCAAACACCAATATCTCGCGAACGGAATGACAAACTCGAGAAATTCCTGTTGTATCTGAAAGTAGAAACTCGCCCGATTACAAAGGTATGTGTATTTTTCCCCTAGGCCACAGCAGTTATTGGTTTCGAGTATCAGACTTGCGAAAATTGTGATTGTTTCTCAACCATTCCTTAACTTCAAACTCCCATATCTCGCGAACGGATTGACGAACTCGATTATTTCCTGTTGCATCTGAAAGTAGAAGCTCGACCGATTGCAATGGTCTGTGTACTTTTCCCCTAGGTCATTCCAGTTATTCGTTTCGAGCATCAGAATTGCGAAAATTTTGATGGTTTCTCAACCATTCCTTAACTTCAAACTCCCATATCTCGCGAACGGATTGACGAACTCGAGAAATTCCTGTTGCATCTGAAAGTAGAAACTCGCCCGGTTAAAAAGGTATGTGTATTTTTCCCCTAGGCCACAGCAGTTATTGGTTTCGAGTATCAGACTTGCGAAAATTGTGATTGTTTCTCAACCATTCCTTAACTTCAAACTCCCATATCTCGCGAAGGAATTGACGAACTCGAGAAATTCCTGTTGCATCTGAAAGCAGAAACTTGACCGATTACAACGGTGTGTGTACTTTTCCCCTAGGTCATTCCAGTTATTCGTTTCGAGCATCAGAATTGCGAAAATTTTGATGGTTTCTCAACCATTCCTTAACTTCAAACTCCCATATCTCGCGAACGGATTGACGAACTCGAGAAATTCCTGTTGCATCTGAAAGTAGAAACTCGCCCGGTTACAAAGGTATGTGTATTTTTCCCCTAGGCCACAGCAGTTATTGGTTTCGAGTATCAGACTTGCGAAAATTGTGATTGTTTCTCAACCATTCCTTAACTTCAAACTCCCATATCTCGCGAAGGAATTGACGAACTCGAGAAATTCCTGTTGCATCTGAAAGCAGAAACTTGACCGATTACAACGGTGTGTGTACTTTTCCCCTAGGTCATTCCAGCTATTCGTTTCTAGCATCAGAATTGCGAAAATTTTGATGGTTTCTCAACCATTCCTTAACTTCAAACTCCCATATCTCGCGAACGGATTGAAGAACTCGAGAAATTCCTGTTGCACCTGAAAGTAGAAACTCGCCCGATTACAAAGGTATGTGTATTTTTGCCCTAGGCCATAGTAGTTATTAGTTTCGAGTATCAGACTTGCGAAAATTTTGATGGTTTCTCAACCATTCCTTAAATTCAAACTCCCATATCTCGCGAACGGATTGACGAACTCGAGAAATTCCTGTTGCATCTGAAACCAGAAACTCGTCCGATTACAACGGTATGTGTATTTTTGCCCCAGGCCATAGTTGTTATTGGTTTCGAGTATCAGACCTTCGAAAATTTTGATGGTTTGTCAACCATTCCTTAACTTCCAACACCCATATCTCGCAAACGGATTGACGAACTCGAGAAATTCCTGTTACATCTGAAAGTAGATACTGGCCACATTACAATGGTGTGTGTACTTTTCCCCTAGGCCATTCCAGTTATTGGTTTCGAGTATCAGACTTGCGAAAATTGTGATGGTTTCTCAACCACACCTTAACTTAAAACTCCCATGTCTCGCGAACGGAATGACGGACTCGAGGAATTCCTGTTGCATCTGAAAGTAGAATCACGCCCGATTACAAAGGTATGTGCATTTTTCCCCTAGGACATGGTAGTTATTGGTTTCGAGTATCAGACTTGCGAAAATTGTGATAGTTTCTCAACCATTCCTTAACTTCCAACTCCCCTATCTCGCGAACGGATTGACGAACTCGAGAAAATCCTGCTGCATCTGAAAGTAGAATCTCGCCCGATTACAAGGGTATGAGTATTTTTCCCCTAAGCCTTTGCAGTTATTGGTTTCGAGTATCAGACTTGCGAAAATTGTGATAGTTTCTCAACCATTCCTTAACTTCCAACTCCCCTATCTCGCGAACGGATTGACGAACTCGAGAAATTTCTGCTGCATCTGAAAGTAGAATCTCGCCCGACTACAAGGGTATGAGTATTTTTCCCCTAAGCCTTTGTAGTTATTGGTTTCGAGTATCACACTTGCGAAAATTTTGATGGTTTCTCAACCATTCCTTAACTTCAAAGTCCAATATCTCTCGAACGGATTGACGAACTCGAGAAATTCCTGTTGCATCTGAAAGTAGAATCACGCCCGATTACAAAGTTATGTGCATTATTCCCCTAGGCCATGGTAGTTTTTGGTTTCGAGTATCAGACTTGCGAAATTTGTGATGGTTTCTCAACCATTCCTTAACTTCAAACTCCGATACCACGCGAACGGATTGGCGAACTCGAGAAATTCCTGTGGCACTTGAAAGTAGAAACTGGCCCGATTACAATGCTGTGTGTACTTTTCCCCTAGGCCGTTCCAGTTATTGGTTTCGTGTATCAGACCAGCGACAATTTTGATGGTTTCTCAACCGTTCAATAACTTCAAACTCCCACATCTCGCGAACGGATAGACGAACACGAGAGATTCCTGTTGCATTTGAAAGTGGAAACTCGCCCGATTACAAAGGTATGTGTATTTTTCCCCTAGGCCTTTGTAGTTATTAGTTTCGAGTATCAGACTTGCGAACATTTTGATGGTTTCTCAACCATTCCTTAACTTCAAACTCCCATATCTCGCGAACGGATTGACGAACTCGAGTAATTCCTGTTGCATCCGAAAGTAGAAACTCGCCCGATTACAATGGTGTGCGTACTTTTCCCCTAGGCCATTCCAGTTATTCGTTTCTAGCATCACAATTGCGACAATTTTGATGGTTTTTCAACCGTTCAATAACTTCAAACTCCCATATCTCGCGAACGGATTGACGAACTCGATTATTTCCTGTTGCTTCTGAAAGTAGAAAGTCGACCGATTACAATGGTGTGTGTACTTTTCCCCCAGGCCATTCCTGTTATTGGTTTCGAGTATCAGAATTGCGAAAATTTTGATGTTTCCTCAACCGTTCCTTAATTTCAAACTCCCATATCTCGCGAACGAATTGACGAACTCGAGAAATTCCTGATGCATCTGAAGGCAGAAACTCGTCCGATTGCAAAGGTATGTGTATTTTTTCCCTAGGCCTTAGTAGTTATTGGTTTCGAGTATCAGACCAGCGAAAATTTTGATGGTTTCTCAATCATTCCTTCACTTCAAACTCCCATATCTCGCGAACGGATTGACGAACTCGAGAAATTCCTGTTGCATCTGAAAGCAGAAAGTCGCCCGATTACAACGGTATGTGCATTTTTGCCCTAGGCCATAGTAGTTACTGGTTTCGTGTATCAGACGTGTGAAAATTTTGATGGTTTCTCAAGCATTCCTTAACTTCAAACTCCCATATCTCGGGAACCCATTGACGAACTCGAGAAATTCCTGTTGTATCTGAAACTAGAAACTCGCCCGATTAGAATGGTGTGTGTACTCTTCCCCTAGGTCAATCCAGTTATTGGTTTCGAGTATCAGACCTGCGAAAATTTTGATGGTTTCGCAACCATTCCGTAACTTCACACTTACATATCTCGCGAACCGATTGACGAACTCGAGAATTTCCTATTGCATCTGAAAGCAGAAACTCGCCCGGTTACAACGGTATGTGCATTTTTGCCCTAGGCCATAGTAGTTATTGGTTTCGAGTATCAGACTTGCGAAAATTTTGATGGTTTCTCAACCATTCCTTAACTTCAAACTGCCATTTCTCGCGAACGGATTGACGAACTCGAGAAATTCCTGGTGCATCTGAAAGTAGAAACTCGCCCGATTACAATAGTATGTGTACTTTTCCCCTAGGCCATTCGAGTTATTGGTTTCTAGTATCAGACTTGCCAAGGTTTTGATGGTTTCTCAACCATTCCTTAACTTCACACTTACATATCTCGCGAGCGGATTGACGAACTCGAGAATTTCCTACTGCATCTGAAAGCAGAAACTCGCCCGGTTACAACGGTATATGAATTTTTACCCTAGGCCATTCCTGTTATTGGTTTCGAGTATCAGACTTGCGAAAATTTTGATGGTTTCTCAATCATTCCATAACTTCAAACTCCCATATCTCGCGAACGGATTGACGAGCTCGAGAAATTCCTGCTGCATCTGAAAGTAGAAACTCGTCCGATTACAAAGGTATGTGTATCTTTCCCCTAGGCCGTAGTAGTTATCGGTTTCGAGTATCAGACTTCCGAAAATTGTGATGGTCTCACAACCATTCCTCAACTTCAAACTCCCATATCTCACGAACGGATTGACGAACTCGAGAAATTCCTGCTGCATCTGAAAGTAGAAACTCGCCCCATTACAATGGTGTGCGTACTTTTCCCATAGGACATTCCAGTTATTGGTTTCGAGTATCAGACTTGCGAAAATTTTGATGGTTTCTCAAGCATTCCTTAATTTCAAACTCCCATATCTCGCGAACGGATTGACGAACTCGAGAAATTCCTGTTGCATTTGAAAGGAGAAACTTGCCCGATTACAATGGTGTTTGTACTTTTCCCCTAGGCCGTTCCAGTTACTGGTTTCGAGTATCAGACTTGCGAAAATTTTGATGGTTTCTCAACCGTTCCTTAATTTCAAACTCCCATATCTCGCGAACGAATTGACAAGCTCGAGAAATTCCTGTTGCATCTGAAAGTATAAACTCGACCGATTACAAAGGTATGTGTATCTTTCTCCTAGGGCTTTGTAGTTATTGGTTTCGAGTATCGGACTTGCGAATATTTTGATGGTTTCTCAAGCATTCCTTAATTTCAAACTCCCATATCTCGCGAACGATTGACGGGCTCGAGAAATTCCTGTTGCATCTGAAAGTATAAACTCGCCCGATTACAAAGGTATGTGTATTTTTCCCCTAGGGCTTTGTAGTTATTGGTTTCGAGTATCAGACTTGCGAAAATTTAGATGGTTTCTCAAGCATTCCTTAATTTCAAACTCCCATATCTCGCGAACGGATTGACGAACTCGAGAAATTCCTTTTGCATCTAAAAGCAGAAACTCGCCCAATTACAACGGTATGTATATTCTTGCCCTAGGCAATAGTAGTTATTGGTTTCGAGTATCAGACTTGCGAAAATTTTAATGGTTTCTCAACCATTCCTTAACTTCAAACTCCCATATCTCACGATCGGATTGACGAGCTCGAGTAATTCCTGTTGCATCTGAAAGTATAAACTCGCCCGATTACAATGGTATGTGTATTTTTCCCCTAGGGCTTTGTAGTTATTGGTTTCGAGTATCAGACTTGCGAAGATTTTGATGGTTTCTCAAGCATTCCTTAACTTCAAACTCCCATATCTCGCGAACGGATGGACGAAATCGATTATTTCCTGTTGCTTCTGAAAGTAGAAAGTCGACCGATTACAATCGTGTGTGTACTTTTCCCCTAGGTCATTCCGTTTATTCGTTTCTAGCATCAGAATTGCGAAAATTTTGATGGTTTCTCAAGCATTCCTTAACTTCAAACTCCCATATCTCGCGAACGGATTGACGAGCTCGAGAAATTCCTGTTGCATCTGAAAGCAGAAACTCGCCGGATTACAACGGTGTGTGTACGTTTCCCCTAGGCCAATCCAGTTATTGGTTTCGAGTATCAAACCAGCGAAAATTTTGATGGTTTCTCAACCATTCCTTAACTTCAAACCCCCATATCTCGCGAACGGATTGACGAACTGGAGAAATTCCTGTTGCATCTGAAAGCAGTAACTCGCCCGATTACAACGGTGTGTGTACTTTTCCCCTAGGCCATTCCAGTTAGTGGTTTCGAGTATCAGACTTGCAAAAATTTTGATGGTTCCTCAACCATTCCATAACTTCACACTTCCATATCTCGCGAACAGTTTGACGAACTCGAGAATTTCCTATTGCATCTGAAAGCAGAAACTCGCCCGATTACAGCGGTATGTGTATTTTTGCCCTAGGCCATGGTAGTTATTGGTTTCGAGTATCAGACTTGCGAAAATTGTGATGGTTTCTCAACCATTCCTTAACTTCAAACTCCCATATCTCGCGAACGGATTGACGAACTCGAGAAATTCCTGTTGCATCTGAAAGTAGAAACTCGCCCGAATACAATGGTGTGTGTACTTCTCCCCTAGGCCATTCCAGTTATTGGTTTCGAGTATCAAACCAGCGAAAATTTTGATGGTTTCTCAACCATTCCTTAACTTCACACTTCCATATCTCGCGAACGGATTGACGAACTCGAGAAATTCCTGTTGCATCTGAAAGCAGAATCTCGCCCGATTACAACGGTATGTGCATTTTAGCCCTAGGCCATAGTAGTTACTGGTTTCTAGTATCAGACGTGCAAAAAGATTGATGGTTTCTCAAGCATTCCTTAATTTCAAACTCCCATGTCTCGCGAACGGATTGACGAACTCGAGAAATTCCTTTTGCATCTAAAAGCAGAAACTCGCCCAATTACAACGGTATGTATATTCTTGCCCTAGGCAATAGTAGTTATTGGTTTCGAGTATCAGACTTGCGAAAATTTTGATGGTTTCTCAACCATTCCTTAACTTCAAACTGCCATTTCTCGCGAACGGATTGACGAACTCGAGAAATTCCTGTTGCATCTGAAAGTAGAAACTCGCCCGATTACAATAGTATGTGTACTTTTCCCCTAGGCCACTCGAGTTATTGGTTTCTAGTATCAGACTTGCCAAGGTTTTGATGGTTTCTCAACCATTCCTTAACTTCACACTTACATATCTCGCGAGCGGATTGACGAACTCGAGAATTTCCTACTGCATCTGAAAGCAGAAACTCGCCCGGTTACAACGGTATATGAATTTTTACCCTAGGCCATTCCTGTTATTGGTTTCGAGTATCAGACTTGCGAAAATTTTGATGGTTTCTCAATCATTCCATAACTTCAAACTCCCATATCTCGCGAACGGATTGACGAGCTCGAGAAATTCCTGCTGCATCTGAAAGTAGAAACTCGTCCGATTACAAAGGTATGTGTATCTTTCCCCTAGGCCGTAGTAGTTATTGGTTTCGAGTATCAGACTTCCGAAAATTGTGATGGTCTCACAACCATTCCTCAACTTCAAACTCCCATATCTCACGAACGGATTGACGAACTCGAGAAATTCCTGCTGCATCTGAAAGTAGAAACTCGCCCCATTACAATGGTGTGCGTACTTTTCCCATAGGACATTCCAGTTATTGGTTTCGAGTATCAGACTTGCGAAAATTTTGATGGTTTCTCAAGCATTCCTTAATTTCAAACTCCCATATCTCGCGAACGGATTGACGAACTCGAGAAATTCCTGTTGCATTTGAAAGTAGAAACTTGCCCGATTACAATGGTGTTTGTACTTTTCCCCTAGGCCGTTCCAGTTACTGGTTTCGAGTATCAGACTTGCGAAAATTTTGATGGTTTCTCAACCGTTCCTTAATTTCAAACTCCCATATCTCGCGAACGAATTGACAAGCTCGAGAAATTCCTGTTGCATCTGAAAGTATAAACTCGACCGATTACAAAGGTATGTGTATCTTTCTCCTAGGGCTTTGTAGTTATTGGTTTCGAGTATCGGACTTGCGAATATTTTGATGGTTTCTCAAGCATTCCTTAATTTCAAACTCCCATATCTCGCGAAAGATTGACGGGCTCGAGAAATTCCTGTTGCATCTGAAAGTATAAACTCGCCCGATTACAAAGGTATGTGTATTTTTCCCCTAGGGCTTTGTAGTTATTGGTTTCGAGTATCAGACTTGCGAAAATTTTGATGGTTTCTCAAGCATTCCTTAATTTCAAACTCCCATATCTCGCGAACGGATTGACGAACTCGAGAAATTCCTTTTGCATCTAAAAGCAGAAACTCGCCCAATTACAACGGTATGTATATTCTTGCCCTAGGCAATAGTAGTTATTGGTTTCGAGTATCAGACTTGCGAAAATTTTAATGGTTTCTCAACCATTCCTTAACTTCAAACTCCCATATCTCACGATCGGATTGACGAGCTCGAGTAATTCCTGTTGCATCTGAAAGTATAAACTCGCCCGATTACAATGGTATGCGTATTTTTCCCCTAGGGCTTTGTAGTTATTGGTTTCGAGTATCAGACTTGCGAAGATTTTGATGGTTTCTCAAGCATTCCTTAACTTCAACCTCCCATATCTCGCGAACGGATGGACGAAATCGATTATTTCCTGTTGCTTCTGAAAGTAGAAAGTCGACCGATTACAATCGTGTGTGTACTTTTCCCCTAGGTCATTCCGTTTATTCGTTTCTAGCATCAGAATTGCAAAAATTTTGATGGTTCCTCAACCATTCCATAACTTCACACTTCCATATCTCGCGAACAGTTTGACGAACTCGAGAATTTCCTATTGCATCTGAAAGCAGAAACTCGCCCGATTACAGCGGTATGTGTATTTTTGCCCTAGGCCATGGTAGTTATTGGTTTCGAGTATCAGACTTGCGAAAATTGTGATGGTTTCTCAACCATTCCTTAACTTCAAACTCCCATATCTCGCGAACGGATTGACGAACTCGAGAAATTCCTGTTGCATCTGAAAGTAGAAACTCGCCCGAATACAATGGTGTGTGTACTTCTCCCCTAGGCCATTCCAGTTATTGGTTTCGAGTATCAAACCAGCGAAAATTTTGATGGTTTCTCAACCATTCCTTAACTTCACACTTCCATATCTCGCGAACGGATTGACGAACTCGAGAAATTCCTGTTGCATCTGAAAGCAGAATCTCGCCCGATTACAACGGTATGTGCATTTTAGCCCTAGGCCATAGTAGTTACTGGTTTCTAGTATCAGACGTGCGAAAATATTGATGGTTTCTCAAGCATTCCTTAAATTCAAACTCCCATATCTCGCGAACGCATTGACGAACTCGAGAAATTCCTGATGTATCTGAAAGTAGAAGCTCGCCCGATTAGAATGGTGTGTTTACTTTTCCCCTAGGCCATTCCAGTTATTCGTTTCTAGCATCACAATTGCGACAATTTTGTTGGTTTCTCAACCATTCAATAACTTCTAACTCCCATATCTCGCGAACGGATAGACGAACTCGAGAAATTCCTGCTGCATCTGAAAGCAGAAACTCGCCCGATTACAACGGTATGTGCATTTTTGCCCTAGGCCATAGTAGTTATTGGTTTCGAGTATTAGACTTGCGAAAATTTTGATGGTTTCTCAACCATTCCTTAACTTCAAACTCCCATATCTCGCGAACGGATTGACGAACACCAGAAATTCCTGTTGCATCTGAAAGTAGAAACACGCCCGATTACAATGGTGTGTGTGTACTTTTCCCCTAGGCCATTCCAGTTATTGGTTTCGAGAAACAGACCAGCGAAAATTTTGATGGTTTCTCAACCATTCCTTAACTTCAAACTCCCATATCTCGCGAACGGATTGACGAGCTCGAGAAATTCCTGTTGCATCTGAAAGTAGAAACTCGCCCTATTACAAAGGTATGTGTATTTTTCCCCTAGGGCTTTGTAGTTATTGGTTTCGAGTATCCGACTTGCGAAAATTTTGATGGTTTCTCAAGCATTCCATAACTTCAAACTCGCATATCTCGCGAACGGATTGACGAACTCGATTATTTCCTGTTGCTTCTGAAAGTAGAAAGTCGACCGATTACAATGGTGTGTGTACTTTTCCCCCAGGCCATTCCTGTTATTGGTTTCGAGTATCAGAATTGCGAAAATTTTGATGGTTTCTCAATCATTCCTTCACTTCAAACTCCCATATCTCGCGAACGGATTGACGAACTCGAGAAATTCCTGTTGCATCTGAAAGCAGAAAGTCGCCCGATTACAACGGTATGTGCATTTTTGCCCTAGGCCATAGTAGTTACTGGTTTCGTGTATCAGACGTGTGAAAATTTTGATGGTTTCTCAAGCATTCCTTAACTTCAACCTCCCATATCTCGGGAACCCATTGACGAACTCGAGAAATTCCTGTTGTATCTGAAACTAGAAACTCGCCCGATTAGAATGGTGTGTGAACACTTCCCCTAGGTCAATCCAGTTATTGGTTTCGAGTATCAGACCTGCGAAAATTTTGATGGTTTCTCAACCATTCCTTAACTTCACACTTACATATCTCGCGAACGGATTGACGAACTCGAGAATTTCCTATTGCATCTGAAAGCAGAACCTCGCCCGGTTACAACGGTATGTGCATTTTTGCCCTAGGCCATAGTAGTTATTGGTTTCGAGTATCAGACTTGCGAAAATTTTGATGGTTTCTCAACCATTCCTTAACTTCAAACTGCCATTTCTCGCGAACTGATTGACGAACTCGAGAAATTCCTGTTGCATCTGAAAGTAGAAACTCGCCCGATTACAATAGTATGTGTACTTTTCCCCTAGGCCATTCGAGTTATTGGTTTCTAGTATCAGACTTGCCAAGGTTTTGATGGTTTCTCAAACATTCCTTAACTTCACACTTACATATCTCGCGAGCGGATTGACGAACTCGAGAATTTCCTACTGCATCTGAAAGCAGAAACTCGTCCGGTTACAACGGTATATGAATTTTTACCCTAGGCCATTCCTGTTATTGGTTTCGAGTATCAGACTTGCGAAAATTTTGATGGTTTCTCAACCATTCCATAACTTCAAACTCCCATATCTCGCGAACGGATTGACGAGCTCGAGAAATTCCTGTTGCATCTGAAAGTAGAAACTCGTCCGATTACAAAGGTATGTGTATCTTTCCCCTAGGCCGTAGTAGTTATTGGTTTCGAGTATCAGACTTCCGAAAATTGTGATGGTCTCACAACCATTCCTCAACTTCAAACTCCCATATCTCACGAACGGATTGACGAACTCGAGAAATTCCTGCTGCATCTGAAAGTAGAAACTCGCCCCATTACAATGGTGTGCGTACTTTTCCCATAGGACATTCCAGTTATTGGTTTCGAGTATCAGACTTGCGAAAATTTTGATGGTTTCTCAAGCATTCCTTAATTTCAAACTCCCATATCTCGCGAACGGATTGACGAGCTCGAGAAATTCCTGTTGCATCTGAAAGTAGAAACTCGTCCGATTACAAAGGTATGTGTATCTTTCCCCTAGGCCGTAGTAGTTATTGGTTTCGAGTATCAGACTTCCGAAAATTGTGATGGTCTCACAACCATTCCTCAACTTCAAACTCCCATATCTCACGAACGGATTGACGAACTCGAGAAATTCCTGCTGCATCTGAAAGTAGAAACTCGCCCCATTACAATGGTGTGCGTACTTTTCCCATAGGACATTCCAGTTATTGGTTTCGAGTATCAGACTTGCGAAAATTTTGATGGTTTCTCAAGCATTCCTTAATTTCAAACTCCCATATCTCGCGAACGAATTGACAAGCTCGAGAAATTCCTGTTACATCTGAAAGTATAAACTCGACCGATTACAAAGGTATGTGTATCTTTCTCCTAGGGCTTTGTAGTTATTGGTTTCGAGTATCGGACTTGCGAATATTTTGATGGTTTCTCAAGCATTCCTTAATTTCAAACTCCCATATCTCGCGAACGATTGACGGGATCGAGAAATTCCAGTTGCATCTGAAAGTATAAACTCGCCCGATTACAAAGGTATGTGTATTTTTCCCCTAGGGCTTTGTAGTTATTGGTTTCGAGTATCAGACTTGCGAAAATTTAGATGGTTTCTCAAGCATTCCTTAATTTCAAACTCCCATTTCTCGCGAACGCATTGACGAACTCGAGAAATTCCTGTTGCATCTGAAAGTAGAAACTCGCCCGATTACAATGGTATGTGTACTTTTCCCCTAGGTCATTCCAGTTATTTGTTTCGAGTATCAGTTAAGCGAAAATTTGGATGATTTCTCAACCATTGATTAAATCCAAACTCCCATATCTCGCGAACGCATTGACGAAATCGAGAAATTCCTGTTGCATGTGAAAGTAGAATCTCGCCCGAGTACAACGGTATGTGTATTTTTCCCCTAGGCCATTATAGTTATTGGTTTCGAGTATCAGACTAGCGAAAATTTTGATGGTTTCTCAACCATTCCTTAACTTCAAACTCCCATATCTCGTGTACGGATTGACGAACTCGTGAAATTCCTGTTGCATCTGAAAGCAGAAACTCGCCCGATTACAAAGGTATGTGCAATTTTCCCCTAGGCCTCTGTAGTTATTGGTTTCGAGTATCAGACTTGCGAAAATTTCGATGGTTTCCCAAGCATTCCTTAACTTCAAACTCCCATATCTCGTGTACGGATTGAGGAACTCGTGAAATTCCTGTTGCATCTGAAAGCAGAAACTCGCCCGATTACAATGGTGTTTGTACTTTTACCCTAGGTCATTCCAGTTATTGGTTTCGAGTATTAGACCAGCGAAAATTTTGATGGTTTCTCAAGCATTCCTTAAATTCAAACTGCCATATCTCGCAAATGGAAGGACGATCTCGAGAAATTCCTGTTGCATCTGAAAGTAGAGACTCGAACAATTACAATGGTGTGTGTACTTTTCCCCTAGGCCATTCCATTTATTCGTTTCAAGCATCAGAATTGCGAAAATCTTGATGGTTTCTCAACCATTCCTTAACTTCAAACTCCCATTTCTCGCGAACGGATTGAAGGACTCGAGAAATTCCAGTTGCATGTGAAAGTAGAAACTCTCCCGATTACAACGGTATGTGTATTTTTGCCCAAGGCCATAGTAGTTATTGGATTCGAGTATCAGACTTGCGAAAATTTTGATGGTTTCTCAATCATTCCTTAACTTCAAACTCCCATATCTCGCGAACGGATTGACGAACTCGAGAATTTCCTATTGCATGTCAAAGTAGAATCTCGCCCGATTACAACGGTATGTGCATTTTTGCCCTAGGCCATAGTAGTTATTGGATTCGGGTTTCAGACTTGCGACAATTTTGATGGTTTCTCAACCATTCCTTAACTTCAAACTCCCATTTCTCGCGAACGCATTGACGAACTCGAGAAATTCCTGTTGCATCTGAAAGTAGAAATTCGCCCGATTACAATGGTATGTGTACTTTTCCCCTAGGCCATTCCAGTTATTTGTTTCGAGTATCAGATCAGCGAAAATTTGGATGATTTCTCAACCATTGATTAACTTCAAACTCCCATATCTCGCGAACGCATTAACGAACTCGAGAAATTCCTGTTGCATGTGAAAGTAGAATCTCGCCCGATTACAACGGTATGTGTATTTTTCCCCTAGGCCATTGTAGTTATTGGTTTCGAGTATCAGACTTGCGAAAATTTTGATGGTTGCTCAACCATTCCTTAACTTCAAACTCCCATTTCTCGCGAACGCATTGACGAACTCGAGAAATTCCTGTTGCATCTGAAAGTAGAATCTCGCCCGATTACAATGGTATGTGTACTTTTCCCCTAGGCCATTCCAGTTATTTGTTTCGAGTATCAGATCAGCGAAAATTTTGATGGTTTCTCAACCGTTCCTTAACTTCAAAGTCCCATATCCCGCGAACGGATTGACGAACTCGAGAAATTCCTGTTGCATGTGAAAGTAGAAAGTCGCCCGGTTACAACGGTATGTGTATTTTTCTCCTAGGCCTTTGTAGTTATTGGTTTCGATTATCAGACCAGCGAAAATTTTGATGGTTTCTCAAGCATTCCTTAACTTCAAACTTCCATATCTCGCGAACGGATTGACGAACTCGAGAATTTCCTATTGCATCTGAAAGCAGAAACTCGCCCGATTACAACGGTATGTGTATTTTTGCCCAAGGCCATAGTAGTTATTGGATTCGAGTATCAGAATTGCGAAAATTTGGATGATTTCTCAACCATTCCTTAACTTCAAACTCCCATATCTCGCGAACGGATTGACGAACTCGAGAAATTCCTGATGTATCTGGAAGTAGAAACTCGCCCGATTACAATGGTGTGTGTACTTTTCCCCTAGGCCATTCCAGTTATTGGTTTCGAGTATCAGACCAGCGAAAATTTTGATGGTTTCTCAACCATTCCTTAACTTCAAACTCCCATTTCTCGCGAACGGATTGACGAACTCGAGAAATTCCTGTTGCATCTGAAATTAGAAACTCGCCCGATTACAAAGATATGTGTGTTTTTCCCCTAGGCCTTTGTAGTTATTGGTTTCGAGTATCAGACTTGCAAATATTTTGAGGGTTTCCCAAACATTCCTTAACTTCAAACTCCCATATCTCGCGAACGGATTGACGAACTCGAGAAATTCCTGATGTATCTGGAAGTAGAAACTCGCCCGATTACAATGGTGTGTGTACTTTTCCCCTAGGCCATTCCAGTTATTGGTTTCGGGTATCAGACCAGCGAAAATTTTGATGGTTTCTCAACCATTCCTTAACTTCAAACTCCCATTTCTCGCGAACGGATTGACGAACTCGAGAAATTCCTGTTGCATCTGAAATTAGAAACTCGCCCGATTACAAAGATATGTGTGTTTTTCCCCTAGGCCTTTGTAGTTATTGGTTTCGAGTATCAGACTTGCAAATATTTTGAGGGTTTCCCAAACATTCCTTAACTTCAAACTCCCATATCTCGCGAACGGATTGACGAACTCGAGAAATTCCTGTTGCATCTGAAAGTAGAGACTCGCCCGATTAGAATGGTGTTTGTACTTTTCCCCTAGGCCATTCCAGTTATTCGTTTCTGGCATCAGAATTGCGAAAATTTGGATGGTTTCTCAACCATTCTTTAATTTCAAACTCCCATTTCTCGCGAACGGATTGACGAACTCGAGAAATTCCTGTTGCATCTGAAATTAGAAACTCGCCCGATTACAAAGATATGTGTGTTTTTCCCCTAGGCCTTTGTAGTTATTGGTTTCGAGTATCAGACTTGCAAATATTTTGGGGGTTTCCCAAACATTCCTTAACTTCGAACTCCCATATCTCGCGAACGGGATGACGAACTCGAGAAATTCCTGTTGCATCTGAAACTGGAAACTCGCCCGATTACAAAGGTATGTGCATTTTTCCCCTAGGCCTCTGTAGTTATTGGTTTCGAGTATCAGACTTGCGAAAATTTCGATGGTTTCCCAAGCATTCCTTAATTTCAAACTCCCATATCTCGTGTACGGATTGACGAACTCGAGAAATTCCTGTTGCATCTGAAAGTAGAGACTCGCCCGATTAGAATGGTGTTTGTACTTTTCCCCTAGGCCATTCCAGTTATTCGTTTCTGGCATCAGAATTGCGAAAATTTGGATGGTTTCTCAACCATTCTTTAATTTCAAACTCCCATTTCTCGCGAACGGATTGACGAACTCGAGAAATTCCTGTTGCATCTGAAATTAGAAACTCGCCCGATTACAAAGATATGTGTGTTTTTCCCCTAGGCCTTTGTAGTTATTGGTTTCGAGTATCAGACTTGCAAATATTTTGAGGGTTTCCCAAACATTCCTTAACTTCGAACTCCCATATCTCGCGAACGGGATGACGAACTCGAGAAATTCCTGTTGCATCTGAAACTGGAAACTCGCCCGATTACAAAGGTATGTGCATTTTTCCCCTAGGCCTCTGTAGTTATTGGTTTCGAGTATCAGACTTGCGAAAATTTCGATGGTTTCCCAAGCATTCCTTAATTTCAAACTCCCATATCTCGTGTACGGATTGACGAACTCTTGAAATTCCTGTTGCATCTGAAAGCAGAAACTCGCCCGATTACAATGGTGTTTGTACTTTTACCCTAGGTCATTCCAGTTATTGGTTTCGAGTATTAGACCAGCGAAAATTTTGATGGTTTCTCAAGCATTCCTTAAATTCAAACTGCCATATCTCGCAAATGGAATAACGATCTCGAGAAATTCCTGTTGCATCTGAAAGTAGAGACTCGAACAATTACAATGGTGTGTGTACTTTTCCCCTAGGCCATTCCAGTTATTCGTTTCAAGCATCAGAATTGCGAAAATCTTGATGGTTTCTCAACCATTCCTTAACTTCAAACTCCCATTTCTCGCGAACGGATTGAAGGACTCGAGAAATTCCAGTTGCATGTGAAAGTAGAAGCTCGCCCGATTACAAAGGTATGTGCGTTTTTCGCCTAGGCCTGTGTAGTTATTGGTTTCGAGTATCAGACTTGCGAAAATTTTGATAGTTTCTCAACCATTCCTTAACTTCAAACACCCATTTCTCGCGAACGGATTGACGAACTCGAGAAATTCCTGTTGCATCTGAAAGCAGAAACTCGCCCGATTACAACGGTATGTGCATTTTTGCGATAGGCCATAGGAGTTATTGGTTTCAAGTATCAGACTTGCGAAAATTTTGATGGTTTCTCAACCATTCCTTAACTTCAAACTCCCATATCTCGCGAACGGATTGACGAACTCGAGAAATTCCTGTTGCATCTGAAATCAGAACCTCGCCCGATTACAAAGATGTGTGTGTTTTTCACCTAGGCCTTTGTAGTTATTGGTTTCGAGTATCAGACTTGCGAAAATTTTGATTGTTTCTCAAGCATTCCTTAACTTCAAACTCCCATATCTCGCCAACGGATTGACGAACTCGAGAAATTCCTGTTGCATCTGAAAGCAGAATCTCGCCCGATTACAACGGTATGTGTATTTTCCCCTAGGCCATTGTAGTTATTGGTTTCTAGCATCAGAATTGCGAAAATTTGGATGGTTTCTCAACCATTCCTTAACTTCGAACTCCCATATATCGCGAACGGCATGACGAACTCGAGAAATTCCTGTTGCATCTGAAACTGGAAACTCGCCCGATTACAAAGGTATGTGCATTTTTCCCCTAGGCCTTTGTAGTTATTGGTTTCGAGTATCAGACCAGCGAAAATTTTGATGGTTTCTCAACCATTCCTTACCTTCAAACTCCCATATCTTGCGAACGGCATGACGAACTCGAGAAATTCCTGTTGCATCTGAAAGTAGAAACTCGCACGATTACAAGGGTGTGTGTACTTTTACCCTAGGTCATTCCAGTTATTGGTTTCGAGTATTAGACCAGCGAAAATTTTGTTGGTTTCTCAAGCATTCCTTAAATTCAAACTGCCATATCTCGCAAATGGAATGACGATCTCGAGAAATTCCTGTCGCATCTGAAAGTAGAGACTCGAACAATTACAATGGTGTGTGTACTTTTCCCCTAGGCCATTCCAGTTATTCGTTTCAAGCATCAGAATTGCGAAAATCTTGATGGTTTCTCAACCACTCCTTAACTTCAAACTCCCATTTCTCGCGAACGGATTGAAGGACTCGAGAAATTCGAGTTGCATGTGAAAGTAGAAACTCTCCCGATTACAACGGAATGTGTATTTTTCCCCCAGCCCTTTGTAGTTATTGGTTTCGAGTTTCAGACTTTCGAAAATTTTGATGGTTTCTCAAGCATTCCTTAACTTCAAACTCCCATATCTCGCGAACGGATAGACGAACACGAGAAATTCCTGTTGCATCTGAAAGTAGAAACTCCTCCAATTACAACGGTATGTGTATATTTCCCCTGGGCCATTGTAGTTATTGGTTTGGAGTTCAAGACTTTCGAAAATTTTGATGGTTTCTCAAGCATTCCTTAACTTCAAACTCCCATATCTCGCGAACGGTTTACGAACACGAGAAATTCCTGTTGCCCCTGGAAGCAGAAAATCGCCCGATTACAATGGTGTGTGTACTTTTCCCCTAGGTCATTCCAGTTATTGTTTTCGAGTATCAGACCAGCGAAAATTTTGATGGTTACTCAAGCATTCCTTAACTTCAAACTCCCATATTTCGCGAACGGAATGACGATCTCGAGAAATTCCTGTTGCATCTGAAACTAGAAACTCGCCCAATTACAATGGTGTGTGTACTTTTCCCCTAGGCCATTCCAGTTATTCGTTTCTAGCATCAGAATTGCGAAAATCTTGATGGTTTCTCAACCACTCCTTAATTTCAATCTCCCATATCTCGCGAACGGATTGACGAACTCGAGAAATTCCTGTTGCATCTGAAACTAGAAACTCGCCCAATTACAATGGTGTGTGTACTTTTCCCCTAGGCCATTCCAGTTATTCGTTTCTAGCATCAGAATTGCGAAAATCTTGATGGTTTCTCAACCACTCCTTAATTTCAAACTCCTATATCTCGCGAACGGATTGACGAACTCGAGAAATTCCTGTTGCATCTGAAAGCAGAAACTCGCCCGATTACAATGGTGTGTGTACTTTTCCCCTAGGACATTCCAGTTATTGGTTTCGAGTATCAGACCAGCGAAAATTTTGATGGTTTCTCAAACATTCCTTAACTTCAAACTCCCACATCTCGCGAACGGAATGACGAACTCGAGAAATTCCTGTTGCATCTGAAAGTAGAAACTCGCCCGATTACAAAGGTATGTGCGTTTTTCACCTAGGCCTGTGTAGTTATTGGTTTCGAGTATCAGACTTGCGAAAATTTTGATAGTTTCTCAACCATTCCTTAACTTCAAACACCCATTTCTCGCGAACGGATTGACGAACTCGAGAAATTCCTGTTGCATCTGAAAGCAGAAACTCGCCCGATTACAACGGTATGTGCATTTTTGCCATAGGCCATAGGAGTTATTGGTTTCAAGTATCAGACTTGCGAAAATTTTGATGGTTTCTCAACCATTCCTTATCTTCAAACTCCCATATCTCGCGAACGGATTGTCGAACACGAGAAATTCCTGTTGCATCTGAAAGTAGAAACACGCCCGATTACAAAGATATGTGTGTTTTTCACCTAGGCCTTTGTAGTTATTGGTTTCGAGTATCAGACTTGCGAAAATTTTGATTGTTTCTCAAGCATTCCTTAACTTCAAACTCCCATATCTCGCGAACGGATTGACGAACTCGAGAAATTCCTTTTGCATCTGAAACTGGAAACTCGCCCGATTACAAAGGTATGTGCATTTTTCCCCTAGGCCTTTGTAGTTATTGGTTTCGAGCATCAGACCAGTGAAAATTTTGATGGTTTCTCAACCATTCCTTAACTTCAAACTCCCATATCTCGCGAACGGATTGTCGAACACGAGAAATTCCTGTTGCATCTGAAAGTAGAAACACGCCCGATTACAAAGATATGTGTGTTTTTCACCTAGGCCTTTGTAGTTATTGGTTTCGAGTATCAGACTTGCGAAAATTTTGATTGTTTCTCAAGCATTCCTTAACTTCAAACTCCCATATCTCGCGAACGGATTGACGAACTCGAGAAATTCCTTTTGCATCTGAAACTGGAAACTCGCCCGATTACAAAGGTATGTGCATTTTTCCCCTAGGCCTTTGTAGTTATTGGTTTCGAGCATCAGACCAGTGACAATTTTGATGGTTTCTCAACCATTCCTTAACTTCAAACTCCCGTATCTCGCGAACGGATTGCCGAACTCGAGAAATTCCTGTTGCATGTGAAAATAGGAACTCGCCCGATTACAACGGTATGTGTATTTTTCCCCTAGGCCTTTGTAGTTGTTGGTTTCGAGTATTAGACTTTCGAAAATTTTGATGGTTTCTCAAGCATTCCTTAACTTCAAACTCCCATATCTCGCGAACGGATTGCCGAACTCGAGAAATTCCTGCTGCATCTGAAAGCAGAAACTCGCCCGATTACAATTGTGTGTGTACTTTTCCCCTAGGACATTCCAGTTATTCGTTTCTAGCATCAGAATTGCGAAAATTTTGATGGTTTCTCAACCATTCCTTAACTTCAAACTCCCATATCTCGCGAGCGGATTGACGAACTCCATTAATTCCTGTTGCATCTGAAAGTAGAATCTCGCCCGATTACAATGGTGTGTGTACTTTTCCCCTAGGACATTCCAGTTATTGGTTTCGAGTATCAGACCAGCGAAAATTTTAATGGTTTCCCAAACATTCCTTAATTTCAAACTCCCATTTCTCGCGAACGGAATGAAGATCTCGAGAAATTCCTCTTGCATCTGAAAGTAGAAACTCGCCCAATTACAATGGTGTGTGTACTTTTCCCCTAGGCCATTCCAACTATTCGTTTCTAGCATCAGAATTGCGAAAATCTTGATGGTTTCTCAACCATTCCTTAACTTCAAACTCACATATCTCGCGAACGGAATGACGATCTCGAGAAATTCCTGTTGCATCTGAAAGTAGAAACTCGCCCAATTACAATGGTGTGTGTACTTTTCCCCTAGGCCATTCCAGTTATTCGTTTCTAGCATCAGAATTGCGAAAATTTTGATGGTTTCTCAACCATTCCTTAACTTCAAACTCCCATATCTCGCGAGCGGATTGACGAACTCCATTAATTCCTGTTGCATCTGAAAGTAGAATCTCGCCCGATTACAATGGTGTGTGTACTTTTCCCCTAGGACATTCCAGTTATTGGTTTCGAGTATCAGACCAGCGAAAATTTTGATGGTTTCCCAAACATTCCTTAATTTCAAACTCCCATTTCTCGCGAACGGAATGAAGATCTCGAGAAATTACTCTTGCATCTGAAAGTAGAAACTCGCCCAATTACAATGGTGTGTGTACTTTTCCCCTAGGCCATTCCAGCTATTCGTTTCAAGTATCAGACTTGCGAAAATTTTGATGGTTTCTCAACCATTCCTTAACTTCAAACTCCCATATCTCGCGAACGGATTGACGAACACGAGAAATTCCTGTTGCATCTGAAAGTAGAAACACGCCCGATTACAAAGATATGTGTGTTTTTCACCTAGGCCTTTGTAGTTATTGGTTTCGAGTATCAGACTTGCGAAAATTTTGATTGTTTCTCAAGCATTCCTTAACTTCAAACTCCCATATCTCGCGAACGGATTGACGAACTCGAGAAATTCCTTTTGCATCTGAAACTGGAAACTCGCCCGATTACAAAGGTATGTGCATTTTTCCCCTAGGCCTTTGTAGTTATTGGTTTCGAGCATCAGACCAGTGAAAATTTTGATGGTTTCTCAACCATTCCTTAACTTCAAACTCCCATATCTCGCGAACGGATTGACGAACACGAGAAATTCCTGTTGCATCTGAAAGTAGAAACACGCCCGATTACAAAGATATGTGTGTTTTTCACCTAGGCCTTTGTAGTTATTGGTTTCGAGTATCAGACTTGCGAAAATTTTGATTGTTTCTCAAGCATTCCTTAACTTCAAACTCCCATATCTCGCGAACGGATTGACGAACACGAGAAATTCCTGTTGCATCTGAAAGTAGAAACACGCCCGATTACAAAGATATGTGTGTTTTTCACCTAGGCCTTTGTAGTTATTGGTTTCGAGTATTAGACTTTTGAAAATTTTGATGGTTTCTCAAGCATTCCTTAAATTCAAACTCCCATATCTCGCGAACGGATTGCCGAACTCGAGAAATTCCTGCTGCATCTGAAAGCAGAAACTCGCCCGATTACAATTGTGTGTGTACTTTTCCCCTAGGACATTCCAGTTATTCGTTTCTAGCATCAGAATTGCGAAAATTTTGATGGTTTCTCAACCATTCCTTAACTTCAAACTCCCATATCTCGCGAGCGGATTGACGAACTCCATTAATTCCTGTTGCATCTGAAAGTAGAATCTCGCCCGATTACAATGGTGTGTGTACTTTTCCCCTAGGACATTCCAGTTATTGGTTTCGAGTATCAGACCAGCGAAAATTTTGATGGTTTCCCAAACATTCCTTAATTTCAAACTCCCATTTCTCGCGAACGGAATGAAGATCTCGAGAAATTCCTCTTGCATCTGAAAGTAGAAACACGCCCAATTACAATGGTGTGTGTACATTTCCCCTAGGCCATTCCAGCTATTCGTTTCTAGCATCAGAATTGCGAAAATCTTGATGGTTTCTCAACCATTCCTTAACTTCAAACTCACATAACTCGCGAACGGAATGACGATCTCGAGAAATTCCTGTTGCATCTGAAAGTAGAAACTCGCCCAATTACAATGGTGTGTGTACTTTTCCCCTAGGCCATTCCAGTTATTCGTTTCTAGCAACAGAATTGCGAAAATCTTGATGGTTTCTCAACCATTCCTTAACTTCAAACTCCCATATCTCGCGAGCCGATTGACGAACTCCATTAATTCCTGTTGCACCTGAAAGTAGAATCTCGCCCGATTACAATGGTGTGTGTTCTTTTCCCCTAGGCCATTCCAGTTATTGGTTTCGAGTATCAGACTTGCGAAAATTTTGATTGTTTCTCAAGCATTCCTTACCTTCAAACTCCCATATCTCGCGAACGGATTGACGATCTCGAGAAATTCCTGTTGCATCTGAAAGCAGAAACTCGCCCGATTACAACGGTATGTGTATTTTCCCCTAGGCCATTGTAGTTATTGGTTTCTAGCATCAGAATTTCGAAAATTTGGATGGTTTCTCAACCATTCCTTAACTTCGAACTCCCATATCTCGCGACCCGGATGACGAACTCGAGAAATTCCTGTTGCATCTGAAACTGGAAACTCGCCCGATTACAAAGGTATGTGCATTTTTCCCTTAGGCCTTTGTAGTTATTGGTTTCGAGTATCAGACTTGCGAAAATTTTGATGGTTTCTCAAGCATTCCTTAACTTCAAACTCCCATGTCTCGCGAACGGAATGACGGACTCGAGAAATTCCTGTTCCATCTGAAAGTGGAAACTCGCCCGATTACAAAGGTATGTGCATTTTTCCCTTAGGCCTCTGTAGTTATTGGTTTCGAGTATCAGACTTGCGAAAATTTTGATGGTTTCTCAAGCATTCCTTAACTTCAAACTCCCATATCTCGCGAACGGATTGACGAACTCGAGAAATTCCTGTTGCATCTGAAAGTAGAATCTCGCCCGATTACAAAGATATGTGTGTTTTTCCCCTAGGCCTTTGTAGTTATTGGTTTTGAGTATCAGACTTGCGAAAATTTTGAGGGATTCTCAACCATTCCTTAACTTGAAACTCTCATATCTCGCGAACGGAAAGACGAACTCGAGAAATTCCTGTTGCATCTGAAAGTGGAAGCTCGCCCGATTACAAAGGTATGTGTATTTTTTCCCTAGGCCTTTGTAGTTATTGGTTTCGAGTATCAGACTTTCGAAAATTTTGATAGTTTCTCAACCATTCCGTGTCTTCAAACTCCCATATCTCGCGAACGGGTTGACGAACTCAAGAAATTCCTGTTGCATCTGAAAGTAGAAACTCGTCCGATTACAATGGTGTGTGTACTTTTCCCCTAGACCATTCCAGTTATTGGTTTCGAGTACCAGACCAGCGAAAATTTTGATGGTTTCTCAACCATTCCGTAACTTCAAACTCCCATTTCTCGCGAACGGATTGACGAACTCGAGAAATTCGTGTTGCGTCTTAAAGTAGAATCCCGCCCGATTACAAAGATATGTGTGTTTTGCACCTAGGCCTTTGTAGTTATTGGTTTCGGGTACCAGACTTGCGAAAATTTTGATAGTTTCTCAACCATTCCTTAACTTCAAACCACTATATCTCGCGAACGGATTGACGAACTCGAGAAATTCCTGTTGCATCTTAAAGTAGAATCCCGCCCGATTACAAAGATATGTGTGTTTTTCACCTAGGCCTATGTAGTTATTGGTTTCGAGTATCAGACCCGCGAAAATTTTGATGGTTTTTCAACCATTCCTTAACTTCAAACTCCCATATCTCGCGAACGGATTGGCGAACTCGAGAATTTCCTATTGCATCTGAAAGCAGAAACTCGCCCGATTACAACGGTATGTGTGTTTTTCCCCTGGGCCATTGTTGTTATTGGTTTCGAGTATCAGACTTGCGAAAATTTTGATGGTTTCTCAACCATTCCTTAACTTCACACTTTCATATCTCGCGAACGGGTTGACGGACTCGAGAAATTCCTGTTGCATCTGAAAGTAGAATCTCGCCCGATTACAATGGTGTGTTTACTTTTCCCCTAGGCCGTTGTAGTTATTGGTTTCTAGCATCAGAATTGCGAAAATATGGATGGTTTCTCAACCATTCCTTAACTTCGAACTCCCATATCTCGCGAACGGGATGACGAACTCGAGAAATTCCTGTTGCATCTGCAACTGGAAACTCGCCCGATTACAAAGGTATGTGCATTTTTCCCCCAGGCCTTTGTAGTTATTGGTTTCGAGTATCAGACCAGCGAAAATTTTGATGGTTTCTCAACCATTCCTTAACTTCAAACTCCCATATCTCGCGAACGGAATGACGAACTCGAGAAATTCCTGTTGCATCTGAAAGTAGAAACTCGCACGATTACAAGTGTGTGCGTACTTTTCCCCTAGGCCATTCCAGTTATTCGTTTCTAACATCAGAATTGCGAAAATTTTGAGGGTTTCTCAACCATTCCTTAACTTCAAACTCCCATATCTCGCGAACGGATTGGCGAACTCGAGAAATTCCTGTTGCATCTGAAAGTAGAGACTCGCCCGATTAGAATGGTGTGTGTACTTTTCCCCTAGGCCATTCCAGTTATTCGTTTCTAACATCAGAATTGCGAAAATTGTGATGGTTTCTCAACGATTCCTTAACTTCAAACTCCCATATCTCGCGAACGGATTTACGAAAACGAGAAACTCCTGTTGCATCTGGAAGTAGAAACTCGCCTGATTGCAACGGTATGTGTATTTTTCCCCTAGGCCTTTGTAGTTATTGGTTTCGAGTATCAGAATTGCGAGAATTTTTATGGTTTCTCAACCATTCTTTAACTTCAAACTCCCATATCTCGCGAACGGAATGACGAACTCGAGAAATTCCTGTTGCACCTGAAAGTGGAAACTCGCCCGATTACAGAGGTATGTGCATTTTTCCCCTAGGCCTTTGTAGTTATTGGTTACGAGTATCAGAATTGCGGGAATTTTGATGGTTTCCCAAACATTACTTAACTTCAAACTCCCATATCTCGCGAACGGATTGACGAACTCGAGAAATCCTGTTGCATCTGAAAGTAGAGACTCGCCCGATTAGAATAGTGTGTGTACTTTTCCCCTAGGCCATTCCAGTTATTCGTTTCCAGCATCAGAATTGCGAAAATTTCGATGGTTTCTCAACCATTCCTTAACTTCAAACTCCCATATCTCGCGAACAGAATGACGAACTCGAGAAATTCCTGTTGCATTTGAAAGTAGAAACTCGCACGACTACAAGGGTGTGTGTACTTTCCCCCTAGGCCATTCCAGTTATTGGTTTCGAGTATCAGAATTGCGAAAATTTTGATGGTTTCTCAACCATTCCCTAACTTCGAACTCCCATATCTCGCGACCCGGAAGACGAACTCGAGAAATTCCTGTTGCATCTGAAACTGGAAACTCGCCCGATTACAAAGGTATGTGCATTTTTCCCTTCGGCCTTTGTAGTTATTGGTTTCGAGTATCAGACCAGCGAAAATTTTGATGGTTTCTCAACCATTCCTTACCTTCAAACTCCCATATTTCGCGAACGGAATGACGAACTCGAGAAATTCCTGTTGCATCTGAAAGTAGAAACTAGCCCGATTACAATGGAGTGTTTACTTTTTCCCTAGGCCATTCCAGTTGTTGGTTTCGAGTATCAGAATTGCGAAAATTCTGATGGTTTCTCAAGCATTCCTTAACTTCAAACTCCCATGTCTCGCGAACGGAATGACGGACTCGAGAAATTCCTGTTCCATCTGAAAGTGGAAACTCGCCCGATTACAAAGGTATGTGCATTTTTCCCTTAGGCCTCTGTAGTTATTGGTTTCGAGTATCAGACTTGCGAAAATTTTGATGGTTTCTCAAGCATTCCTTAACTTCAAACTCCCATATCTCGCGAACGGATTGACGAATTCGAGAAATTCCTGTTGCATCTGAAAGTAGAATCTCGCCCGATTACAAAGATATGTGTGTTTTTCCCCTAGGCCTTTGTAGTTATTGGTTTCGAGTATCAGACTTGCGAAAATTTTGAGGGATTCTCAACCATTCCTTAACTTGAAACTCTCATATCTCGCGAACGGAAAGACGAACTCGAGAAATTCCTGTTGCATCTGAAAGTGGAAGCTCGCCCGATTACAAAGGTATGTGTATTTTTTCCCTAGGCCTTTGTAGTTATTGGTTTCGAGTATCAGACTTTCGAAAATTTTGATAGTTTCTCAACCATTCCGTATCTTCAAACTCCCATATCTCGCGAACGGGTTGACGAACTCAAGAAATTCCTGTTGCATCTGAAAGTAGAAACTCGTCCGATTACAATGGTGTGTGTACTTTTCACCTAGACCATTCCAGTTATTGGTTTCGAGTACCAGACCAGCGAAAATTTTGATGGTTTCTCAACCATTCCGTAACTTCAAACTCCCATTTCTCGCGAACGGATTGACGAACTCGAGAAATTCGTGTTGCGTCTTAAAGTAGAATCCCGCCCGATTACAAAGATATGTGTGTTTTGCACCTAGGCCTTTGTAGTTATTGGTTTCGGGTACCAGACTTGCGAAAATTTTGATAGTTTCTCAACCATTCCTTAACTTCAAACTCCCATTTCTCGCGAACGGATTGACGAACTCGAGAAATTCCTGTTGCATCTGAAAGTAGAAACTCGCCCGATTACAAAGATATGTGTGTTTTTCACCTAGGCCTGTGTAGTTATTGGTTTCGAGTATCAGACTTGCGAAAATTTTGATAGTTTCTCAACCATTCCTTAACTTCAAACCACTATATCTCGCGAACGGATTGACGAACTCGAGAAATTCCTGTTGCATCTTAAAGTAGAATCCCGCCCGATTACAAAGATATGTGTGTTTTTCACCTAGGCCTATGTAGTTATTGGTTTCGAGTATCAGACCCGCGAAAATTTTGATGGTTTTTCAACCATTCCTTAACTTCAAACTCCCATATCTCGCGAGCGGATTACCGAGCTCGAGAAATTCCTGTTGCATCTGAAAGTAGAATCTCGCCCGATTACAATGGTGTGTTTACTTTTCCCCTAGGCCGTTGTAGTTATTGGTTTCTAGCATCAGAATTGCGAAAATATGGATGGTTTCTCAACCATTCCTTAACTTCGAACTGCCATATCTCGCGAACGGGATGACGAACTCGAGAAATTCCTGCTGCATCTGAAACTGGAAACTCGCCCGATTACAAAGGTATGTGCATTTTTCCCCTAGGCCTTTGTAGTTATTGGTTTCGAGTATCAGACTTGCGAAAATTTTGATGGTTTCTCAACCATTCCGTATCTTCAAACTCCCATATCTCGCGAACGGGTTGACGAACTCAAGAAATTCCTGTTGCATCTGAAAGTAGAAACTCGCCCGATTACAATGGTGTGTGTACTTTTCCCCTAGGCCTTTGTAGTTATTGGTTTCGAGTATCAGACCCGCGAAAATTTTGATGGTTTCTCAACCATTCCTTAACTTCAAACTCCCATATCTCGCGAGCGGATTGCCGAACTCGAGAAATTCCTGTTGCATGTGAAAGTAGAAACTCGCCCCATTACAACGGTATGTGTATGTTTCCCCTAGGCCTTTGTGGTTATTGGTTTCGAGTATTAGACTTTCGAAAATTTTGATGGTTTCTCAACCATTCCTTAACTTCAAACTCCCATATCTCGCGAACGGATTGACGAACTCGAGAATTTCCTATTGCATCTGAAAGCAGAAACTCGCCCGATTACAACGGTATGTGTGTTTTTCCCCTGGGCCATTGTTGTTATTGGTTTCGAGTATCAGAATTGCGAAAATTCTGATGGTTTCTCAACCACACCTTAACTTAAAACTCCCATGTCTCGCGAACGGAATGACGGACTCGAGGAATTCCTGTTGCATCTGAAAGTGGAAACTCTCCCAATTACAACGGTATGTGTGTTTTTCCCCTGGGCCAAGGTAGTTATTGGTTTCGAGTATCAGACTTGCGAAAATTTTGATGGTTTCTCAACCATTCCGTATCTTCAAACTCCCATATCTCGCGAACGGGTTGACGAACTCAAGAAATTCCTGTTGCATCTGAAAGTAGAAACTCGCCCGATTACAATGGTGTGTATACTTTTCCCCTAGGCCTTTGTAGTTATTGGTTTCGAGTATCAGACCCGCGAAAATTTTGATGGTTTCTCAACCATTCCTTAACTTCAAACTCCCATATCTCGCGAGCGGATTGCCGAACTCGAGAAATTCCTGTTGCATGTGAAAGTAGAAACTCGCCCGATTACAACGGTATGTGTATTTTTCCCCTAGGCCTTTGTGGTTATTGGTTTCGAGTATTAGACTTTCGAAAATTTTGATGGTTTCTCATCCATTCCTTAATTTCAAACTCCCATATCTCGCGAACGGATTGACGAACTCGAGAATTTCCTATTGCATCTGAAAGCAGAAACTCGCCCGATTACAAAGATGTGTGTGTTTTTCCCCTAGGCCCTTGTAGTTACTGGTTTCGAGTATCAGACTTGCGAAAATTTTGAGGGTTTCTCAACCATTCCTTAACTTCAAACTCCCATATCTCGCGAACCGATTGACGAACTCAAGAAATTCCTGTTGCATCCGAAAGTAGAAACTCTCCCAATTACAACGGTATGTGTGTTTTTCCCCTGGGCCAAGGTAGTTATTGGTTTCGAGTATCAGACTTGCGAAAATTTTGATGGTTTCTCAACCATTCCGTATCTTCAAACTCCCATATCTCGCGAACGGGTTGACGAACTCAAGAAATTCCTGTTGCATCTGAAAGTAGAAACTCGCCCGATTACAATGGTGTGTGTAGTTTTCCCCTAGACCATTCCAGTTATTGGTTTCGAGCACCAGACCAGCGAAAATTTTGATGGTTTCTCAACCATTCCGTAACTTCAAACTCCCATTTCTCGCGAACGGATTGACGAACTCGAGAAATTCCTGTTGCATCTTAAAGTAGAATCCCGCCCGATTACAGAGATATGTGTGTTTTGCACCTAGGCCTTTGTAGTTATTGGTTTCGGGTATCAGACTTGCGAAAATTTTGATAGTTTCTCAACCATTCCTTAACTTCAAACTCCCATTTCTCGCGAACGGATTAACGAACTCCAGAAATTCCTGTTGCATCTGAAAGTGGAAGCTCGCCCGATTACAAAGGTATGTGTATTTTTCCCCTAGGCCTTTGTAGTTATTGGTTTCGAGTATTAGACTTTCGAAAATTTTGATAGTTTCTCAACCATTCCTTAACTTCAAACTCCCATATCTCGCGAACGGATTGTCGAACTCGAGAATTTCCTATTGCATCTGAAAGCAGAAACTCGCCCGATTACAACGGTATGTGTGTTTTTCCCCTGGGCCATTGTTGTTATTGGTTTCGAGTATCAGACTTGCGAAAATTTTGATGGTTTCTCAACCATTCCTTAACTTCACACTTTCATATCTCGCGAACGGGTTGACGGACTCGAGAAATTCCTGTCGCATCTGAAAGTAGAATCTCGCCCGATTACAATGGTGTGTTTACTTTTCCCCTAGGCCATTGTAGTTATTGGTTTCTAGCATCAGAATTGCGAAAATATGGATGGTTTCTCAACCATTCCTTAACTTCGAACTCCCATATCTCGCGAACGGGATGACGAACTCGAGAAATTCCTGTTGCATCTGAAACTGGAAACTCGCCCGATTACAAAGGTATGTGCATTTTTCCCCTAGGCCTTTGTAGTTATTGGTTTCGAGTCTCAGACCAGCGAAAATTTTGATGGTTTCTCAACCATTGCTTAACTTCAAACTCCCATATCTCGCGAACGGGATGACGAACTCGAGAAATGCCTGTTGCATCTGAAACTGGAAACTCGCCCGATTACAAAGGTATGTACATTTTTCCCTTAGGCCTTTGTAGTTATTGGTTTCGAGTATCAGACCAGCGAAAATTTTGATGGTTTCTCAACCATTCCTTAACTTCAAACTCCCATATCTCGCGAACGGAATGACGAACTCGAGAAATTCCTGTTGCATCTGAAAGTAGAAACTCGCACGATTACAATGGTGTGTGTACTTTTCCCCTAGGCCATTCCAGGTATTGTTTTCGATTATCAGACTTGCGAAAATTTTGATCGTTTCTCAACCATTCCTTAACTTCACACTTCCATATCTCACGAACGGATTGACGAACTCGAGAAATTCCTGTTGCATGTGAAAGTAGAATCTCGCTCGATTACAACAGTATGTGTATTTTTCCCCTAGGCCTTTGTAGTTATTGGTTTCGAGTATCAGATTTTCGAAAATTTTGATGGTTTCTCAAGCATTCCTTAACTTCAAACTCCCATATCTCGCGAGCGGATTGCCGAACTCGAGAAATTCCTGTTGCATGTGAAAGTAGAAGCTCGCCCGATTCCAAAGGTATGCGTATTTTTCCCCTAGGCCATTGTAGTTATTGGTTTCGATTATCAGACTTGCGAAAATTTTGATGGTTTCTCAACCATTCCTTAACTTCACACTTCCATATCTCGCGAACGGATCGACGAACTCGAGAAATTCCTGTTGCATCTGAAAGTAGAAACACGTCCGATTACAATGGTGTATGTACTTTTCCCCTAGGCCTTTGTAGTTATTGGTTTCGATTATCAGACTTGCGAAAATTTTGCTGGTGTCTCAACCATTCCTTAAATTCACACTTCCATATCTCGCAAACGGATCGACGAACTCGAGAAATTCCTGTTGCATCTGAAAGTAGAATCTCGCCCGATTTCAATGGTGTGTTTACTTTTCCCCTAGGCCATTGTAGTTATTGGTTTCTAGCATCAGAATTGCGAAAATATGGATGGTTTCTCAACCATTCCTTAACTTCGAACTCCCATATCTCGCGAACGGGATGACGAACTCGAGAAATTCCTGTTGCATCTGAAACTGGAAACTCGCCCGATTACAAAGGTATGTGCATTTTTGCCGTAGACCATAGTAATTATTGGTTTCGAGTATCAGACTTGCGAAAATTTTGATGGTTTCTCAACCATTCCTTAACTTCAAACTCCCATATCTCGCGAACGGAAAGACGAACTCGAGAAATTCCTGTTGCATCTGAAAGTGGAAGCTCGCCCGATTACAAAGGTATGTGTATTTTTCCCGTAGGCCTTTGTAGTTATTGGTTTCGAGTATCAGACTTTCGAAAATTTCGATGGTTTGTCAAGCATTCCTTAACTTCAAACTCCCATACCTCGCGAACGGATTGACGAACTCGAGAAATTCCTGTTGCATCTGACAGTAGAATCTCGCCCGATTACAAAGATGTGTGTGTTTTTCCCCTAGGCCCTTGTAGTTATTGGTTTCGAGTATCAGACTTGCGAAAATTTTGAGGGTTTCTCAACCATTCCTTAAGTTCAAACTCCCATATCTCGCGAACGGATTGACGAACTCAAGAAATTCCTGTTGCATCCGAAAGTAGAAACTCTCCCAATTACAACGGTATGTGTGTTTTTTCCCTGGGCCAAGGTAGTTATTGGTTTCGAGTATCAGACTTGCGAAAATTTTGATGGTTTCTCAACAATTCCGTATCTTCAAACTCCCATATCTCGCGAACGGGTTGCAGAACTCAAGAAATTCGTGTTGCATCTGAAAGTAGAAACTCGCCCGATTACAATGGTGTGTGTACTTTTCCCCTAGACCATTCCAGTTATTGGTTTCGAGTACCAGACCAGCGAAAATTTTGATGGTTTCTCAACCATTCCGTAACTTCAAACTCCCATTTCTCGCGAACGGATTGACGAACTCGAGAAATTCCTGTTGCATCTGAAAGTAGAAACTCGCCCGATTACAGAGATATGTGTGTTTTGCACCTAGGCCTTTGTAGTTATTGGTTTCGGGTATCAGACTTGCGAAAATTTTGATAGCTTCTCAACCATTCCTTAACTTCAAACTCCCATTTCTCGCGAACGGATTGACGAACTCGAGAAATTCCTGTTGCATCTGAAAGTAGAAACTCGCCCGATTACAGAGATATGTGTGTTTTTCACCTAGGCCTGTGTAGTTATTGGTTTCTCGTATCAGACTTGCGAAAATTTTGATAGTTTCTCAACCATTCCTTAACTTCAAACTCCTATATCTCGCGAACGGATTGACGAACTCGAGAAACTCCTGTTGCATCTTAAAGTAGAATCCCGCCCGATTACAAAGATATGTGTATTTTTCCCCTAGGCCTTTGTAGTTATTGGTTTCGAGTGTCAGACTTTCGAAAATTTTGATGGTTTCTCAAGCATTCCTTAACTTCAAACTCCCATACCTCGCGAACGGATTGACGAACTCGAGAAATTCCTGTTGCATCTGACAGTAGAATCTCGCCCGATTACAAAGATGTGTGTGTTTTTCCCCTAGGCCCTTGTAGTTATTGGTTTCGAGTATCAGACTTGCGAAAATTTTGATGGTTTCTCAACCATTCCGTATCTTCAAACTCCCATATCTCGCGAACGGGTTGAAGAACTCAAGAAATTCCTGTTGCATCAGAAAGTAGAAACTCGCCCGATTGCAATGGTGTGTGTACTTTTCCCCTAGACCATTCCAGTTATTGGTTTCGAGTACCAGACCAGCGAAAATTCTGATGGTTTCTCAACCACACCTTAACTTCAAACTCCCATGTCTCGCGAACGGAGTGACGGACTCGAGGAATTCCTGTTGCATCTGAAAGTGGAAACTCTCCCAATTACAACGGTATGTGTGTTTTTCCCCTGGGCCAAGGTAGTTATTGGTTTCGAGTATCAGACTTGCGAAAATTTTGATGGTTTCTCAAGCATTCCTTAACTTCAAACTCCCATATCTCGCGAACGGAAAGACGAACTCGAGAAATTCCTGTTGCATCTGAAAGTGGAAGCTCGCCCGATTACAAAGGTATGTGTATTTTTCCCCTAGGCCTTTGTAGTTATTGGTTTCGAGTATTAGACTTTCGAAAATTTTGATAGTTTCTCAACCATTCCTTAACTTCAAACTCCTATATCTCGCGAACGGATTGACGAACTCGAGAAACTCCTGTTGCATCTTAAAGTAGAATCCCGCCCGATTACAAAGATATGTGTATTTTTCCCCTGGGCCTTTGTACTTATTGGTTTCGAGTATCAGACTTTCGAAAATTTTGATGGTTTCTCAAGCATTCCTTAACTTCAAACTCCCATACCTCGCGAACGGATTAACGAACTCGAGAAATTCCTGTTGCATCTGACAGTAGAATCTCGCCCGATTACAAAGATGTGTGTGTTTTTCCCCTAGGCCCTTGTAGTTATTAGTTTCGAGTATCAGACTTGCGAAAATTTTGATGGTTTCTCAACCATTCCGTATCTTCAAACTCCCATATCTCGCGAACGGGTTGAAGAACTCAAGAAATTCCTGTTGCATCAGAAAGTAGAAACTCGCCCGATTGCAATGGTGTGTGTACTTTTCCCCTAGACCATTCCAGTTATTGGTTTCGAGTACCAGACCAGCGAAAATTCTGATGGTTTCTCAACCACACCTTAACTTCAAACTCCCATGTCTCGCGAACGGAGTGACGGACTCGAGGAATTCCTGTTGCATCTGAAAGTGGAAACTCTCCCAATTACAACGGTATGTGTGTTTTTCCCCTGGGCCAAGGTAGTTATTGGTTTCGAGTATCAGACTTGCGAAAATTTTGATGGTTTCTCAAGCATTCCTTAACTTCAAACTCCCATATCTCGCGAACGGAAAGACGAACTCGAGAAATTCCTGTTGCATCTGAAAGTGGAAGCTCGCCCGATTACAAAGGTATGTGTATTTTTCCCCTAGGCCTTTGTAGTTATTGGTTTCGAGTATTAGACTTGCGAAAATTTTGATGGTTTCTCAACCATTCCTTAACTTCACACTTTCATATCTCGCGAACGGGTTGACGGACTCGAGAAATTCCTGTCGCATCTGAAAGTAGAATCTCGCCCGATTACAATGGTGTGTTTACTTTTCCCCTAGGCCATTGTAGTTATTGGTTTCTAGCATCAGAATTGCGAAAATATGGATGGTTTCTCAACCATTCCTAAACTTCGAACTCCCATATCTCGCGAACGGGATGACGAACTCGAGAAATTCCTGTTGCATCTGAAACTGGAAACTCGCCCGATTACAAAGGTATGTGCATTTTTCCCCTAGGCCTTTGTAGTTATTGGTTTCGAGTCTCAGACCAGCGAAAATTTTGATGGTTTCTCAACCATTCCTTAACATCAAACTCCCATATCTCGCGAACGGGATGACGAACTCGAGAAATGCCTGTTGCATCTGAAACTGGAAACTCGCCCGATTACAAAGGTATGTGCATTTTTCCCTTAGGCCTTTGTAGTTATTGGTTTCGAGTATCAGACCAGCGAAAATTTTGATGGTTTCTCAACCATTCCTTAACTTCAAACTCCCATATCTCGCGAACGGAATGACGAACTCGAGAAATTCCTGTTGCATCTGAAAGTGGAATCTCTCCCAATTACAACGGTATGTGTGTTTTTCCCCTGGGCCAAGGTAGTTATTGGTTTCGAGTATCAGACTTGCGAAAATTTTGATGGTTTCTCAAGCATTCCTTAACTTCAAACTCCCATATCTCGCGAACGGAAAGACGAACTCGAGAAATTCCTGTTGCATCTGAAAGTGGAAGCTCGCCCGATTACAAAGGTATGTGTATTTTTCCCCTAGGCCTTTGTAGTTATTGGTTTCGAGTATTAGACTTTCGAAAATTTTGATAGTTTCTCAACCATTCCTTAACTTCAAACTCCTATATCTCGCGAACGGATTGACGAACTCGAGAAACTCCTGTTGCATCTTAAAGTAGAATCCCGCCCGATTACAAAGATATGTGTATTTTTCCCCTAGGCCTTTGTAGTTATTGGTTTCGAGTATCAGACTTTCGAAAATTTTGATGGTTTCTCAAGCATTCCTTAACTTCAAACTCCCATACCTCGCGAACGGATTAACGAACTCGAGAAATTCCTGTTGCATCTGACAGTAGAATCTCGCCCGATTACAAAGATGTGTGTGTTTTTCCCCTAGGCCCTTGTAGTTATTGGTTTCGAGTATCAGACTTGCGAAAATTTTGATGGTTTCTCAACCATTCCGTATCTTCAAACTCCCATATCTCGCGAACGGGTTGAAGAACTCAAAAATTCCTGTTGCATCAGAAAGTAGAAACTCGCCCGATTGCAATGGTGTGTGTACTTTTCCCCTAGACCATTCCAGTTATTGGTTTCGAGTACCAGACCAGCGAAAATTCTGATGGTTTCTCAACCACACCTTAACTTCAAACTCCCATGTCTCGCGAACGGAGTGACGGACTCGAGGAATTCCTGTTGCATCTGAAAGTGGAAACTCTCCCAATTACAACGGTATGTGTGTTTTTCCCCTGGGCCAAGGTAGTTATTGGTTTCGAGTATCAGACTTGCGAAAATTTTGATGGTTTCTCAAGCATTCCTTAACTTCAAACTCCCATATCTCGCGAACGGAAAGACGAACTCGAGAAATTCCTGTTGCATCTGAAAGTGGAAGCTCGCCCGATTACAAAGGTATGTGTATTTTTCCCCTAGGCCTTTGTAGTTATTGGTTTCAAGTATTAGACTTTCGAAAATTTTGATAGTTTCTCAACCATTCCTTAACTTCAAACTCCCATATCTCGCGAACGGATTGTCGAACTCGAGAATTTCCTATTGCATCTGAAAGCAGAAACTCGCCCGATTACAACGGTATGTGTGTTTTTCCCCTGGGCCATTGTTGTTATTGGTTTCGAGTATCAGACTTGCGAAAATTTTGATGGTTTCTCAACCATTCCTTAACTTCACACTTTCATATCTCGCGAACGGGTTGACGGACTCGAGAAATTCCTGTCGCATCTGAAAGTAGAATCTCGCCCGATTACAATGGTGTGTTTACTTTTCCCCTAGGCCATTGTAGTTATTGGTTTCTAGCATCAGAATTGCGAAAATATGGATGATTTCTCAACAATTCCTAAACTTCGAACTCCCATATCTCGCGAACGGGATGACGAACTCGAGAAATTCCTGTTGCATCTGAAACTGGAAACTCGCCCGATTACAAAGGTATGTGCATTTTTCCCCTAGGCCTTTGTAGTTATTGGTTTCGAGTCTCAGACCAGCGAAAATTTTTATGGTTTCTCAACCATTCCTTAACTTCAAACTCCCATATCTCGCGAACGGGATGACGAACTCGAGAAATGCCTGTTGCATCTGAAACTGGAAACTCGCCCAATTACAAAGGTATGTGCATTTTTCCCTTAGGCCTTTGTAGTTATTGGTTTCGAGTATCAGACCAGCGAAAATTTTGATGGTTTCTCAACCATTCCTTAACTTCAAACTCCCATATCTCGCGAACGGAATGACGAACTCGAGAAATTCCTGTTGCATCTGAAAGGAGAAACTCGCACGATTACAACGGTGTGTGTACTTTTCCCCTAGGCCATTCCAGGTATTGTTTTCGATTATCAGACTTGCGAAAATTTTGGTCGTTTCTCAACCATTCCTTAACTTCACACTTCCATATCTCACGAACGGATTGACGAACTCGAGAAATTCCTGTTGCATGTGAAAGTAGAATCTCGCTCGATTACAACGGTATGTGTATTTTTCCCCTAGGCCTTTGTAGTTATTGGTTTCGAGTATCAGATTTTCGAAAATTTTGATGGTTTCTCAAGCATTCCTTAACTTCAAACTCCCTTATCTCGCGAACGGATTGCCGAACTCGAGAAATTTCTGTTGCATCTGAAAGCAGAAACTCGCCCGATTACAACGGTATGTGTATTTTTGCCGTAGATCATAGTAATTATTGGTTTCGAGTATCAGACTTGCGAAAATTTTGATGGTTTCTCAAGCATTCCTTATCTTCAAACTCCCATATCTCGCGAACGGTTTGACGAACTCGATTATTTCCTGTTGCATCTGAAAGTAGAAAGTCGACCGATTACAAAGGTAGGTGCGTTTTTCCCCTAGGCCTTTGTAGTTATTGGTTTCGAGTATCAGACCCGCGAAAATTTTGATGGTTTCTCAACCATTCCTTAACCTCAAACTCCCATATCTCGCGAACGGATTGACGAACTCGAGAAATTCCTGTTGCATCTTAAAGTAGAATCCCGCCCGATTACAAAGATATGTGTGTTTTTCACCTAGGCCTATGTAGTTATTGGTTTCGAGTATCATACCCGCGAAAATTTTGATGGTTTCTCAACCATTCCTTAACTTCAAACTCCCATATCTGGCGAGCGGATTGCCGACCTCGAGAAATTCCTGTTGCATGTGAAAGTAGAATCTCGCCCGATTACAACGGTATGTGTATTTTTCCCCTCGGCCTTTGTAGTTATTGGTTTCGAGTGTCAGACTTGCGAAAATTTTGATGGTTTCTCAACCATTCCATAATTTCAAACTCCCATATCTCGCGAACGGATTGAGGAACTCGAGAAATTCCTGCTGCATGTGAAAGTAGAATCTCGCCCGATTACAGCGGTATGTGTATTTTTCCCCTAGGCCATTGTAGTTATTGGTTTCGAGTGTCAAACTTGCGAAAATTTTGATGGTTTCTCAACCATTCCATAATTTCAAACTCCCATATCTCGCGAACGGATTGTGGAACTCGAGAATTTCCTATTGCATCTGAAAGCAGAAACTCGCCCGATTACAACGGTATGTGTGTTTTTCCCCTGGGCCATTGTTGTTATTGGTTTCGAGTGTCAGACTTGCGAAAATTTCGATGGTTTCTCAACCGTTCCTTAACTTCACACTTCCATATCTCGCGAACGGATCGACGAACTCGAGAAATTCCTGTTGCATGTGAAAGTAGAAACTCGCCCGATTACAACGGTATGTGTTTTTTTCCCCCGGCCATTGTTGTTATTGATTTCGATTATCAGACTTGCGAAAATTTTGATGGTTTCTCAACCATTCCTTAACTTCACACTTCCATATCTCGCGAACGGATCGACGAACTCGAGAAATTCCTGTTGCATGTGAAAGTAGAAGCTCGCCCGATTCCAACGGTATGCGTATTTTTCCCCTAGGCCATTGTAGTTATTGGTTTCGATTATCAGACTTGCGAAAATTTTGATGGTTTCTCAACCATTCCTTAACTTCACACTTCCATATCTCGCGAACGGATCGACGAACTCGAGAAATTCCTGTTGCATCTGAAAGTAGAAATACGCCCGATTACAATGGTGTGTGTACTTTTCCCCTAGGCCTTTGTAGTTATTGGTTTCGATTATCAGACTTGCGAAAATTTTGCTGGTTTCTCAACCATTCCTTAAATTCACACTTCCATATCTCGCGAACGGATCGACGAACTCGAGAAATTCCTGTTGCATGTGAAAGTAGAAACTCGCCCGATTTCAATGGTGTGTTTACTTTTCCCCTAGGCCATTGTAGTTATTGGTTTCTAGCATCAGAATTGCGAAAATATGGATGGTTTCTCAACCATTCCTTAACTTCGATCTCCCATATCTCGCGAACGGGATGACGAACTCGAGAAATTCCTGTTGCATCTGAAACCGGAAACTCGCCCGATTACAAAGGTATTTGCATTTTTCCCCTAGGCCTTTGTAGTTATTGGTTTCGAGTATCAGACCAGCGAAAATTTTGATGGTTTCTCCACCATTCCATAATTTCAAACTCCCATATCTCGCGAACGGAATGACGAACTCGAGTAATTCCTGTTGCATCTGAAAGTAGAAACTCGCACGATTACAAGGGTGTGTGTACTTTTCTCCTAGGCCATTCCAATTATTGATTTCGAGTATCAGAATTGCGAAAATTCTGATGGTTTCTCAACCATACCTTAACTTCAAACTCCCATGTCTCGCTAACGGATTGATGAACTCGAGAAATTCCTGCTGCATGTGAAAGTAGAATCTCGCCCGATTACAGCGGTATGTGTATTTTTCCCCTAGGCCTTTGTAGTTATTGGTTTCGAGTGTCAGACTTGCGAAAATTTTGATGGTTTCTCAACCATTCCATAATTTCAAACTCCCATATCTCGCGAACGGGTTGACGAACTCGAGAAATTCCTGTTGCATCTGAGAGTAGAAACACGCCCGATTACAACGGTATGTGTTTTTTCCCCCGGCCATTGTTGTTATTGATTTCGATTATCAGACTTGCGAAAATTTTGATGGTTTCTCAACCATTCCTTAACTTCACACTTCCATATCTCGCGAACGGATCGACGAACTCGAGAAATTCCTGTTGCATGTGAAAGTAGAAGCTCGCCCGATTCCAACGGTATGCGTATTTTTCCCCTAGGCCATTGTAGTTATTGGTTTCGATTATCAGACTTGCGAAAATTTTGATGGTTTCTCAACCATTCCTTAACTTCACACTTCCATATCTCGCGAACGGATCGACGAACTCGAGAAATTCCTGTTGCATCTGAAAGTAGAAACACGCCCGATTACAATGGTGTGTGTACTTTTCCCCTAGGCCTTTGTAGTTATTGGTTTCGATTATCAGACTTGCGAAAATTTTGCTGGTTTCTCAACCATTCCTTAAATTCACACTTCCATATCTCGCGAACGGATCGACGAACTCGAGAAATTCCTGTTGCATGTGAAAGTAGAAACTCGCCCGATTACAATGGTGTGTTTACTTTTCCCCTAGGCCATTGTAGTTATTGGTTTCTAGCATCAGAATTGCGAAAATATGGATGGTTTCTCAACCATTCCTTAACTTCGATCTCCCATATCTCGCGAACGGGATGACGAACTCGAGAAATTCCTGTTGCATCTGAAACCGGAAACTCGCCCGATTACAAAGGTATTTGCATTTTTCCCCTAGGCCTTTGTAGTTATTGGTTTCGAGTATCAGACCAGCGAAAATTTTGATGGTTTCTCCACCATTCCATAATTTCAAACTCCCATATCTCGAGAACGGAATGACGAACTCGAGTAATTCCTGTTGCATCTGAAAGTAGAAACTCGCACGATTACAAGGGTGTGTGTACTTTTCTCCTAGGCCATTCCAATTATTGATTTCGAGTATCAGAATTGCGAAAATTCTGATGGTTTCTCAACCATACCTTAACTTCAAACTCCCATGTCTCGCTAATGGATTGATGAACTCGAGAAAGTCCTGTTGCATCTGAGAGTGGAAACCCGCACGATTACAAAGGTATGTGTATTTTTCCCATAGGCCTTGGTAGTTACTGGTTTCGAGTATCAGACTTGCGAAAATTTTGATGGTTTCTCAACCATTCCTTAATTTCAAACTCCCATATCTCGCGAACGGATTGAGGAACTCGAGAATTTCCTATTGCATCTGAAAGCAGAAACTCGCCCGATTACAACGGTATGTGTGTTTTTCCCCTGGGCCATTGTTGTTATTGTTTTCGAGTATCAGACTTGCGAAAATTTTGATGGTTCCTCAACCATTCCTTAATATCACACTTCCATATCTCGCGAACGGGTTGACGAACTCGAGAAATTCCTGTTGCATCTGATAGTAGAAACACGCCCGATTACAACGGTGTGTGTACTTTTCCCCTAGGCCTTTGTAGTTATTGGTTTCGATTATCACACTTGCGAAAATTTTGATGGTTTATCAACCGTTCCTTAAATTCACACTTCCATATCTCGCGAACGGATCGACGAACTCGAGAAATTCCTCTTGCATGTGAAAGTAGAAACTCGCCCGATTACAACGGTATGTGTATTTTTCCCCTAGGCCTTTGTAGTTATTGGTTTCGAGAATCAGGCTTCCGAAAATTTTGATGGTTTCTCAAGCGTTCCTTAACTTCAAACTCCCATATCTCGCGAATGGATTGTCGAACTCGAGAAATTTCTGTTGCATCTGAAAGCAGAAACTCTCCCAATTACAACGGTATGCGCATTTTTCCCCTAGGCCACTGTAGTTATTGGTTTCGAGTATCAGACTTGCGAAAATTTTGATGGTTTCTCAACCATTCCTTAACTTCACACTTCCATATCTCGCGAACGGATGGACGAACCCGAGAAATTCCTGTTGCATGTGAAAGTAGAAACACGCCCGATTACAACGGTATGTGTATTTTTCCCCTAGGCCATTCCAGTTATTGGTTTCGAGTATCAGACCAGCGAATATTTTGATGGTTCCTCAACCGTTCCTTAACTTCAAACTCCCATATATCGCGAACGGATTGACGATTTCGAGAAATTCCTGTTGTATCTGAAAGTAGAAACCCGCCCGATTGCAATGCTGTGTGTACTTTTCCCCTAGGCCACTCCAGTTGTTGTTATCGAATATCAGACTTGCGAAAATTTTAATGGTTTCTCAACCATCTCTTAACTCCAAACTCCGATATTTCGCGAACGGATTGACGAACTCGAGAAATTCCTGTTGCATCTGAAAGTAGAAACTCGCCCGATTACAATGGTGTGTGTACTTTTCCCCTAGGCCATTCCAGTTATTGGTTTCGATTATCAGACCAGCGAAAATTTTGATGGTTTCTCAACCATTCCTTAACTTCAAACACCCATATCTCGCGAACGGATTGACGAACTCGAGAAATTTCTGTTGCATCTGAAAGTAGAAACTCGCACGAGTACAATGGTGTGTGTATTTTTCCCCTAGGCCATTCCACTTATTGGTTTCGAGTATCAGACCAGCGAAAATTTTGATGGTCTCTCAACCATTCCTTAACTTCAAACACCCATATCTCGCGAACGGATTGACGAACTCGAGAAATTCCTGTTGCATGTGAAAGTAGAAACTCGCCCGATTACAACGGTATGTGTATTTTTCCCCTAGGCCATTCCAGTTATTGGTTTCGAGTATCAGACCAGCGAATATTTTGATGGTTCCTCAACCATTCCTTAACTTCAAACTCCCATATATCGCGAACGGATTGACGATTTCGAGAAATTCCTGTTGCATCTGAAAGTAGAAACTCGCCCGATAACAATGGTGTGTGTACTTTTCCCCTAGGCCATTCCAGTTATTGGTTTCGAGTATCAGACCAGCGAAAATTTTGATGGTTTCTCAAGCATTCCTTAACTTCAAACACCCGTATCTCGCGAACGTATTGACGAACTCGAGAAATTTCTGTTGCATCTGAAAGTAGAAACTCGCCCGAGTACAATGGTGTGTGTATTTTTCCCCTAGGCCATTCCACTTATTGGTTTCGAGTATCAGACCAGCGAAAATTTTGATGGTCTCTCAACCATTCCTTAACTTCAAACACCCATATCTCGCGAACGGATTGCCGAACTCGAGAAATTCCTGTTGCATCTGAAAGTAGAAACTCGCCCGATTAAAATGGTGTGTGTACCTTTCCCCTAGGCCATTCCAGTTATTGGTTTCGAGTATCAGACAAGCGAAAATTTTGATGGTCTGTCAACCATTCCTTAACTTCAAACACCCATATCTCGCGAACGGATTGACGAACTCGAGAAATTTCTGTTGCATCTGAAAGTAGAAACTCGCTCGAGTACAATGGTGTGTGTATTTTTCCCCTAGGCCATTCCAGTTATTGGTTTCGAGTATCAGACCAGCGAAAATTTTGATGGTTTCTCAAGCATTCCTTAACTTCAAACTCCCATATCTCGCGAACGGATTGACGAACTCGAGAAGTTCCTGTTGCATCTGAAAGCAGAAGCTCGATCGATTACAACGGAATGTGTATTTTTCCCCTAGGCCATTCCACTTATTGGTTTCGAGTATCAGACCAGCGAAAATTTTGATGGTCTCTCAACCATTCCTTAACTTCAAACACCCATATCTCGCGAACGGATTGACGAACTCGAGAAATTCCTGTTGCATGTGAAAGTAGAAACTCGCCCGATTACAACGGTATGTGTATTTTTCCCCTAGGCCATTCCAGTTATTGGTTTCGAGTATCAGACCAGCGAATATTTTGATGGTTCCTCAACCATTCCTTAACTTCAAACTCCCATATATCGCGAACGGATTGACGATTTCGAGAAATTCCTGTTGCATCTGAAAGTAGAAACTCGCCCGATAACAATGGTGTGTGTACTTTTCCCCTAGGCCATTCCAGTTATTGGTTTCGAGTATCAGACCAGCGAAAATTTTGATGGTTTCTCAAGCATTCCTTAACTTCAAACACCCGTATCTCGCGAACGTATTGACGAACTCGAGAAATTTCTGTTGCATCTGAAAGTAGAAACTCGCCCGAGTACAATGGTGTGTGTATTTTTCCCCTAGGCCATTCCACTTATTGGTTTCGAGTATCAGACTTGCGAAAATTTTGATGGTTTCTCAACCATTCCTTACCTTCAAACTCCCATATCTCGCGAACGGATTGACGAACACGAGAAATTCCGGTTGCATCTGGAAGAAGAAACTCTCCCGATTACAACGCTATGTGTATTTTTCCCCTAGGCCATTGTAGTTATTGGTTTCTAGCATCAGAATTGCGAAAATTTTGATGGTTTCTCTACCATTCCTTAACTTCAAACTCCCATATCTCGCGAACGGATTGACGAACTCGAGAAATTTCTGTTGCATCTGAAAGTAGAAACTCGCCCGAGTACAATGGTGTGTGTATTTTTCCCCTAGGCCATTCCACTTATTGGTTTCGAGTATCAGACCAGCGAAAATTTTGATGGTCTCTCAACCATTCCGTAACTTCAAACTCCCATATCTCGCGAACGGATTGACGAACTCGAGAAATTCGTGTTGCATCTGAAAGTAGAAACTCGCCCGATTAAAATGGTGTGTGTACCTTTCCCCTAGGCCATTCCAGTTATTGGTTTCGAGTATTAGACTTGCGAAAATTTTGATGGTTTCTCAACCATTCCTTAACTTCAAACTCCCATATCTCGCGAACGGATTGACGAACTCGAGAAATTCCTGTTGTATCTGAAAGTAGAAACTCGCCCGATAACTATGCTGTGTGTGCTTTTCCCCTAGGCCACTCCAGTTGTTGTTATCGAATATCAGACTTGCGAAAATTTTGATGGTTTCTCAACCATCTCTTAAATACAAACTCCGATATTTCGCGAACGGATTGACGAACTCGGGAAATTCCTGTTGCATGTGAAAGTAGAAACTCGCCCGATTACAACGGTATGTGTATTTTTCCCCTAGGGCTTCGTAGTTATTGGTTTCGAGTATCAGACTTTCGAAAATTTTGATGGTTTCTCAAGCATTCCTTAACTTCAAACTCCCATATCTCGCGAACGGATTGCCGAACTCGAGAAATTTCTGTTGCATGTGAAAGCAGAAACTCGCCCGATTAAAACGGTATGTGTATTTTTGCCGTAGACCATAGTAATTATTGGTTTCGAGTATCAGACTTGCGAAAATTTTGATGGTTTCTCAACCATTCCTTAACTTCACACTTCCATATCTCACGAACGGATTGACGAACTCGAGAAATTCCTGTTGCATGTGAAAGTAGAAACTCGCCCGATTACAACGGTATGTGTATTTTTCCCCTAGGCCTTTGTAGTTATTGGTTTCGAGTATCAGACTTTCGAAAATTTTGATGGTTTCTCAAGCATTCCTTAACTTCAAGCTCCCTTATCTCGCGAACGGATTGCCGAACTCGAGAAATTTCTGTTGCATCTGAAAGCAGAAACTCGCCCGATTACAACGGTATGTGTATTTTTGCCGTAGATCATAGTAATTATTGGTTTCGGGTATCAGACTTGCGAAAGTTTTGATGGTTTCTCAAGCATTCCTTAACTTCAAACTCCCATATCTCGCGAACGGATTGACGAACTCGATTATTTCCTACTGCATCTGATAGTAGAAAGTCGACCGATTACAATGGTGTGTGCTTTTCCCCTAGGCCATTCCAGTTATTCGATTCTAGCATCAGAATTGCGAAAATTTTGATAGTTTCTCAACCATTCCTTAACTTCCAACTCCCATATCTCGCGAACGGATTGACGAACTCGAGAAATTCCTGTTGCACCTGAAAGTAGACACTCGCCCGATTACAATGGTGTGTGTACTTTTCCCGTAGGCCATTCCAGTTATTGTTTTCGAGTATCAGACCAGCGAAAATTTTGATGGTTTCTCAACCATTCCTTAACTTCAAACTCCCATATCTCGCGAACGGATTGACGAACTCGAGAAATTCCTGTTGCATCTGAAAGTAGAAACTCGCCCGATTACAATGGTGTGTGTACTTTTCCCCTAGGCCATTCCAGTTATTGGTTTCATTAACGTCTTCACGCTCTCACACGCCTTACAAAAATCTTGTTTTCTACTTGTTCTCACATCGTAAATAATTATTCTAAGTTCGCAGCCAATTAGCTCGGCGTTACTCGTGGTAAGTGATACTTCGTCGCGAGTAATACCGATTACCAGGTCTCACCACGTGGAGGTTGCTGCGAGCGGAGACCAGGAGAGAGATAGATGGAATCAAAGTTCCATCGATCTCCCTCGACACGCGATACAGACGAAGATACTAAACCAAAGAGATGGAAGGAATCAATTTTCCTTCGATCTCCTTGTTTAGTTCTGCCAAGCAATTACATTATGGAAAAATTAGGCAAAATTGGGAAAGACGCGACACGAACCGTGCAGTTGGTCCTACTAGGTATATCCCGTTTCCCCTCCGTGGTTCCGTTTCCAGAGAAAACGAACGACGCCTACCACTCCCCTAGAGGAGTGCCCCGTTTCTCCATCTTTACGACGAGAGGGTCTTATTTTGGAGACTTTCGCAGGGACCGGCAAAAATGCCTGCTCCTGTGGTCGCAACATGCCCCCTCTGGAAGCGGACACACCGGAAGAGACGGCGATAGACCGTTCGGTCTACTTACACGGCTGGCCACTTGCTTGTACAAGAAGCAGTGGTGACCGGACCGAGGAACGAGGAAGCGAGCAAAATTAAGCTAAAGATTGGATAATTGCTTGGCAGATCACAGCCTTAAAACTAACTTATTCTAACTGCAGAGATGGACGGAATCAATGTTCCTTTGATCTCCTCGTTTAATTCTGCCGAGCAATTACATTATGGAAAAATTAGGCGAAATTGGGAAATACGCGACACGAACCGTGGAGTTGCTCCTACTAGGTCGGTCCCGTTTCCCCTCAGTGGGCCCGATTAAAGAGGAAATGCTCGACGCCGTCCACTCATATAGAGTGCCCCGTTTCTCCCAACACAGCGTCAGGAACCACGCAAAGCGTGGACCTGACTCACGGAGGATGACAAAGAGAGGGTCTTGTGGCACAAGGACTTCCGCAGGGTCCGGTGCGAACACCTGCCCCTGTGTTCGCAGCATATTCTCTCTCAAAGCGGACGCACCAGAAGAGACAGCGATCGAGCGTTCGGTCCACCTCCACGGCCGGTCACTTGCTTATGCAACAAGCAGGGGTGGCCGGACTGAGATACGAGCAAGCGAGCAAAAAGAAGTTAAAGATTGGATAATTGCTCGGCAGATCACACATACTCGTACATGGTAACCTTAAAACTAACTTAGTCTATACTTAGAATTAACAGTCCCGCGGAGGATGCAATACATCAGTCCTCTTCGTTCTTCGTTCTTCGTTTTCCGATACATCTAAGAGAATGTATCTAAGAGAAACCTAAGAGAAACCTAAAGTCATGGCATAATAGAAAATAGAAATGAATTTGGTTAGTGGAAAAAAATAAACATGTCAAAACAAGTAGAAATTAAAATCAGAGTACAAATGAAATAAATTAGACAAAGAAACAGTTAGAAAAAAAAAGAAAGGATTGAGAGAGTGGTCGCCAGTACTGACCACCGCTTACCGGCTGCCAGTACCAGTTGCCATGGTGAGGGGTCCCCCTTCCATAAACCTAAAACGAAGAGATGCGTCCACCTCGGAGCCTTCGGGAACAATGAAATTTTAAACAACCGGGGGCTCCTTATATACCCTCCCCAAGGTGACTTACCGTTTCTTCCATTGTCTTTGTTCGATCTAATCGAAATCTTCGAAGGCGAACGGTTTCGGTGAATGTTTGTTCATTTCCGCGATTGTTACTAACATTTATGCATGTTTCCAATATTGATCGAACAATGTGCATCTTATTTATGTATTGCAATTAATTAAGAAACTTATAGAAATTGATTTTGATCGAGACTCGATGTTAAAACATGTTTCGTAAATTTTTAAAGCATGGAAAGTAACAATTGTTCATTAAATACATTAATTTAACATTTGTTTAATTCTTATAATTTACACAATACGCGTAGAAGTCGTATTTTTTACATAAAAGTGCCGAAATTCAATTAATCGCTTTTTTAGATAGAAAAATCATCGCGATGAAGACTTGTGAATCGATAATCGATACCTGTAGCCTTGAAAATGTCAGTTGGATCTCAGCGAAAAATTCCTTCGCGAACAAAGAATATTTCAACGAAATGATATTTTAAGCCATTATTTATACTAGGAAATAGTTAATAATTGTTCAAACTACGGTCCAAGACGGTTATTAATAATTATGATAAATAAACATCAAGATATTGCAAAATCTGCGAAGGCGAACGGTTTCTGTGAATGTTTCTTCCTGTATGCGATTGTTATTAACTTTTTCGCGTGCTCCCAATATTAATCGAACAATGTACATCTTATCTATGCATTACAAATGATTAAGTAACTTATGGAAATTGATTTTGATCGACATTCGAAGTGAAAACGTGTTTCGTAAAGATTTAATGAATAGAAAGTAGTAATTGTCTATTTGGTACATTAATTTAACATTTATTTAATTCTTATAATTTACACAATACGTGCAGAAGTTGCATTTTTTACTTAAAAGTGTCACAATTCAATTAATCGCTTATCTAAATAGAAAAATTATCGTGATGAACACTTGTGAATCGATCATCGATACCCGTAACATTGAGAATATCAGTTGGATCTCAACGAAAAATTCCTTCGTGAACAAAGAATATTTTAACGAAATGATATTTTAAGCCATTATTTATACTAGGACATTGTTAATAATTGTTTAAACTATGGTCCAACGACGGTTGTTAATGATTATGATAAATAAACATCAAGATATTGCAAAATCTATGAAGAAGAACGGTTTTGGTAAATGTTTTTTCATTTCCGTGATTGTTATTAACATTTACGCACGTTCCGAATATTAACATTACAATGTGCATCTTGTTTGTGCATTATAAGTCATTAATTACTTTACAAATATTAATTTTGATCGAAAATCGAGAAACATATGAATACCACGTTTTACTTCAATTCTCGATGAAATTTAATTTCTATAGGCAAATCAATAATTTACAATCCATAACTAAGATGCATTCTCTCACATAAATGTTCGAAACATGCATAAATGTTAATAACAATCGCGTGGATGAACAACAATTCACTGAAACCGTTCCCCTTCGCAGATTTCGCAATATCTTGATGTTCATTCATCAGAATTATTAACAACCGTCGTAGCACCATGGTATAAAAAATTATTAACAATGTCCAGGTATAAATAATGGATTAAAACATTATTTTTCATAGAAGTATTTTTCATTCGCGAAATCGTGGCACTTCCTCGCATATCATATATTCCTGACAACAAGAGTCCCAACATTGAACATTTTCTACAATACATATGTCTGAATTTCATCCTTTGGTATGAGGAGAACACTGTCGCCAAGGAAGTATGCATTTCGATTTCTCAAGTACTAATCAAATGTTACATCGATATATCTAATAGACAATTATTACTTTCCATATTTTAAAACTTTAAGAAACACCTCTTTACTTCGGAGCTCGATCAAAATTAATTTCTATAAGTTTCTTAATCATTTGTGATGCATAAATAATATGCACATTGTTCAATTAATATTGGGAGCACATATAAATGTTACTAACAACCGCGGAAATGGACAAACATTCACCGAAACCGTTCGCCTTCGCAAATTTAGCAATATCTTGACGTTTATTTATCATAATTATTAACAAGCGTCGTGGGACCGTAGATTAAACAATTATTAACATTGTTTTAGCATAAATAATGTCTTGAAAGTCATCACTTTCTGGAAATATTTGTTAGATTGAACAAAGACAATCGAAGTAACCGTGCGATAAAATAAATGAATATTTCTCTACATATCGAAATTATAGTCTGTATATATGCAAATATATATTCTGAACGCTCAGTGACACACATATGTCACACGGCAATGAAGTGGGTTGCCATCTACTAGAGAATAGGTAAACTACACTTAAGGTGTGAAAACACCTGGCGGAGAAACGCTCAAGTTTGTTGAGGAATTGTTCTTATTTCCACCAATAGATAGCGCCACGAGCATAAATTTACCGACATTAAAGATATGTAATCCCATTTGTATAATATTCCCTACCGTGCGATAAAATAAATAAATATTTCTCTACATATCGAAATTATTGTTTGTGATGCATGCAAATATGATCTGAAATTCCAAACATTTGCAACGTGGTAATTATATGGGTTGCCGTCTCTTGGAGAACATATTTGTTACTTTCGCGATTGTTACTAACATTTATGCATGTTCCCAATATTAATCGAACAATATGTATCTTATTTATGCATGGTAAATGATTATACTTATAGAAATTGATTTTGATCGAGATTCAAAGTAAAAACTTGTTTCGTAAAGTTTGAAAGCAAGGAAAGTAATAATTGACTATTTAGTGCAATAGTTTAGCATTTATTTAATTCTCATAATTTACACAATACGCGTTGAATTTGTATTTCTTACTCAAACGTGCTGAATTTCGATTAATCGCTTTTCTATGTAGAAAAATCATCGTGATAAACACTTGTGAGTCGATAATCGATATGTGTAGCCATGATTTCGAGGTATCAAAGATTTTTTTAAATGTATAAAGGAAGGCTAGAATGCAGAGAAATTTCATTACGCTGATTTCGTTTAACTTTACATTTATTCGAAAGATGATACACACGAAACTTTGTACAAAAATATTTATTTATTTTATTGCACGGTAGGGAATACCATACAAATGGAAATACTTATCTGTAATGTCGGTAAATTATGCATGTGGCGCTATCTATTGGTGGAAATAACAACAATTCCTCAACAAACTTGAGCGTTTCTCCGCCAGGTGTTTTCACACCTTAAGTGTAGTTTACCTATTCCCTAGTAGATGGCAACCCACTTCATTGCCGTGTGACATATGTGTGTCACTGAGCGTTCGGAATATACATGCATATATACAAACTATTTTTTCGATATGTAGAGAAATATTCATTTATTTTATCGCACGGTTACTTCGATTGTCTTTGTTCGATCTAACAAATATTTCCAGAAAGTAATGACTTTCAAGCCATTATTTATACTAGAACATTGTTAATAGTTGTCTAAAGTATGATCCTATGACGGTTGTTAATAAATATGATAAATAAACATCGAGATAGTGCAAAATCTGCGAAGACGAACGGTTTCGGTGAATGTTTGTTCATTTCCGCGATTGTTACTAACATTTATGCATGTTCTCAATATTAATTGAACAATGTGCACCTTATTTATGCATTAAAAATGATTAAGTAACTTACAGAAATTGTTTTTGATCGAGATTTATAGTAAAACGTGTTTAGGAAAGTTTTAAAGCATGGAAAGTAACAATTGTTTATTAGATACATTAATTTAACATTTGTTTAATTTTTATAATTTACACAATACGCGTAGAAGTTTCATTTTTTACTCCAAAGCGGCGAAATTCAATTAATCGCTTTTCTGAATAGAACAATCTTCGCGATGATCGACACGTGTAGCCTTGAGAATGTCGGTTGCATCTCAATGAAAAATTCCTTCGTGAACAAAGAATATTTCAACGAAATGATATTTTAAACCATTATTTATACTAGGAAATTGTTAATAATGGTTTAATCTACAATCCTACGACGATTGTTAATAAATATGATAAATGAACGTCAAGATATTGCAAAATCTGCGAAGGCGAACGGTTTCGGTGAATGTTTGTTCATTTCCGCGATTGTTACTAACATTTATACATGTTCCGAACATTTATCTTACAATATGCATCTTATTTATGCATTAAATATGATTGATTCGCCTACAGCAATTAATTTTGACCGAGATTCGAGGTATAAACGTGTTTCTTAATGTTTCAAAGCATGGAAAGTAACAATTGTTTTTTAGATACATTAATTTAACATTTGTTTCGTTCTTATAATTTTCGGATTATGCGTGGAAGCTGTATTCTTGATGTAAAAGCGTCGAAATTCAATTAATCGCTTTTCTAGATAGAAAAACCGTCGTGATAGACGTTTGTGAATCGATAAACATTTCCAGCCTTGACAATGTCGGTTTGATCTCAATAAGAACAATTCCATCGCGAACAAAGAATATTTCAACGAAATGATATTTTAAGCCATTATTTATACTAGGACATTGTTAATAATTGTTTAATCTACTGTCCTACGACGGTTGTTAATAATTATGATAAACAAACATCAAGATATTGCGAAATCTGGGAAGGCGAATTGCTTTAGCGAATGTTTATGTCTCTAGGCGATTGTTAGAAACATTTTTCCACGTTCCGAACTTTTATGTTACAGTATGTAAATTAAATTTTATCGGAAAATTTAACGAAGAGTTTGGTATACATATATTTCTCCATTTTTTATGAAAATTAACATTTGTAAACTAATTAATGGTTTGCACTGTAAAAATTGGGAATATGAATGTTACAAAATGCATTTTCTTTTGCATTGTAAATGAATAATTTGCTTATAAAGATTAATTTAGGTTGCAAATCGAGAAATATATGAATATCAATATTTTGCTTTCATTTTCGAAATCAATTAATTTCTGAAAACTAACTAATGATTTATGATACCTAAATAAGATGCATATTGTTCGATCAATATTGGGAACATGCATAAATGTTAATAACAATCGCGGAAATGAACAAACATTAACCGAAACCGTCCGCCTTCGAAGATTTCGCAATATCTCGATGTTTATTTATCATATTTATTATCAACCGTCGTAGGACTGTAGATTAAACAATTATTAACAATGTTCTAGTATAAATAATGGCTTAAAATATCATTTCGTTGAAATATTCTTTGTTCGCGAAGGAATTTTTCGCTGAGATCCAACTGACATTTTCAAGGCTACAGGTATCGATTATCGATTCACAAGTCTTCATCGCGATGATTTTTCTATCTAAAAAAGCGATTAATTGAATTTCGGCACTTTTATGTAAAAAACACAACTTCTACGCGTATTGTGTAAATTATAAGAATTAAACAAATGTTAACTTAATGCATTTAATGAACAATTGTTACTTTCCATGCTTAAAAACTTTACGAAACACGTTTTAACATCGAGTCTCGATCAAAATCAATTTCTATAAGTTTCTTAATTAATTGCAATACATATATAAGATGCACATTGTTCGATCAATATTGGGAACATGTATAAATGTTAGTAACAATCGCGGAAATGAACAAACATTCACCGAAACCGTTCGCCTTCGAAAATTTCGATTAGATCGAACAAAGACAATGGAAGAACAGGTAAGTGACCTTACGGAGGGTATATAAGGAGCCCCCGGTTGTTTAAAATTTCATTCTTCCTGGAGCCTCGGAGGTGGATGGATCTCTTCGTTTTAGGTTTATGGAAGGGGGACCCCCACCTTGGTAACCGGTACTGGCCGCCGGTAGGCGGTGGTCAGTACTGGCGACCATTCTCTCAATCCTTTCTTTGGTTTTTAATTGTTTCTTTCTGTAATTTATTTTATTTGTTCTCTGATTTTACTTTTTACTTGTTTTTTCATGTTTATTTTTTTGTCATTCTTGCCTTTATTTCCTTTGTTACTGAATGACTGTATTTAATCACTAACCAACTTCATTTCTATTTTCTATCATTTTTTTATCATGCCTTGACTTTAGGTTTCTCTTAGGTAGGCACACCGGAGAACGAAGAACGAAGAACTAAGAACGAAGAACAAAGAACGAAGAACGAAGAGGACACTATCGTCGCAACCGTCGTGGGATCTTTAGTTAAGCTTGGAATAAGTTAATTTTAAGGCCACCGTGTACAAATATCTGTTATCTGTCAAGCAATTATCCAATCTTTAGCTTACTTTTGCTCGCTTCCTCGTTCTTCAGCCCGGTCATCACTGCTTGTTGCATAAGCAAGTGACCGGCCGTGTAGGTGGTCCGAACGGTCGATCGCCGTCTCTTCTGGTGCGTCCGCTTCCAGAGAGAACATGCTGCGACCACAGGGGCAGGTGTTCGCATCGGTCCCTGTGGAAGCCCTGTGCCATAAGACCCTCTCTTCGTCATCCTCCATGAGTCAGGTCCACGCTTTGCGTGGTTCCTGACGCGGAGTTGGGAGAAACGGGGCACTCTATATGAGTGGACTGCGTCGTGTATTTCCTCTTTAATCGGGCCCACTGAGGGGAAACGGGACCGACCTAGTAGGACCAACTGCACGGTTCGTGTCGCGTCTTTTCCAATTTTGCCTAATTTTTCCATAATGTAATTGCTTGGCAGAACTAAACGAGGAGATCGAAGGAACATTGATTCCTTCCATCTCTTTGGTTTAGTATCTTCGTTTGTATCGGGTGTCGAGGGAGATCCATGGAACTTTGATTCCATCTATCTCTCTCCGGGTCTCCGCTCGCAGCAACCTCCACGTGGTGAGACCTGGTAATCGGTATTACTCGCGACGAACAGTAATTATTCGTCGTGGGTAGTACCGAGCTAATCGGCTGCGAGTTTAGGATAGTAATTTTTACGGTACAGTAAAGTAATTTACGGTACAGTACTTTCAACAAGTTCAATTGATGTATTGAAATAAAATCAATTTCACTGACAGCAGAAACATTATTTTTGTCCATTATTTGTTTCCATTTCTTTAACCCGATCCTATCAAACTGCTAAAACTACTTAAAACTATATGTCCTCAACTATCATGTTCTCCTGATACAAAGAAAATCGGGATCCATGATTCAGAAATTCGTTCGAAAGTACAACAAAATTTCGATTCGCGGAAATTCTTGGAATTTGACGTCAATTCTAAGAATCCGCGAAATCGTGCCACTTCCTCGCATATCGTACACTGACACCAAGAGTCCCAAAATCAAACATTTTCTAAAATTTATGCCTGAATTTCAACCTTTGGTATCAGGAAAATACCAAAAATTTCGATTCTTCAAGTATTAATCAAATGTTAAATTGATATATCTCCTAGACAATTATTACTTTCCATGTTTTAAAATTTTAAGAAACATCACTTTACTTTGAAGTACGATCAAAATTATTATAATCATTTAATATAAACGGAGAAACGGAGAAACGGAGAAACGGAGAGAAGGAGAAACGGAGAAACGGAGAAATGGAGAAACGGAGAAACGGAGAAACGGAGAAACGGAGAAACGGAGAAACGGAGAAACGGAGAAACGGAGAAACGGAGAAACGGAAAAACGGAGAAACGGAGAAACGGAGAAACGGAGAAACGGAGAAACGGAGAAACGGAGAAACGGAGAAACGGAGAAACGGAGAAACGGAGAAACGGAGAAACGGAGAAACGGAGAAACGGAGAAACGGAGAAACGGAGAAACGGAGAAACGGAGAAACGGAGAAACGGAGAAACGGAGAAACGGAGAAACGGAGAAACGGAGAAACGGAGAAACGGAGAAACGGAGAAACGGAGAAACGGAGAAACGGAGAAACGGAGAAACGGAGAAACGGAGAAACGGAGAAACGGAGAAACGGAGAAACGGAGAAACGGAGAAACGGAGAAACGGAGAAACGGAGAAACGGAGAAACGGAGAAACGGAGAAACGGAGAAACGGAGAAACGGAGAAACGGAGAAACGGAGAAACGGAGAAACGGAGAAACGGAGAAACGGAGAAACGGAGAAACGGAGAAACGGAGAAACGAAGAAAGAAACGGAGAAGCGAAGAAAGACACGAAGAAACGAAGAAAGAAACCGAGAAACGAAGAACGGAATGAAGAATAGAAGAAAGATATGGAGAAACGAAGAAAGAAACGGAAAATCGAAGAAAGAAACGGAGAAACGAAGAAAGAAACGGAGAAACGAACAAAGAAACGGAGAAACGAACAAAGAAACGGAGAAACGAACAAAGAAACCGAGACACGAACAAAGAAACGGAGAAACGAACAAAGAAACGGAGAAACGGAGAAATAAATGGAGAAACGAAGAAATAAGCGGAGAAACGAAGAAAGAAACGGAGGAACGAACAAAGAAACGGTGAAACGGTGAAACGGAGAAACGGAGAAACGGAGAAACGGAGAAACGGAGAAACGGAGAAACGGAGCAACTGAGAAACCGAGAAACGGAGAAACGGAGAAACACAGAAACCGAGAAACGGAGAAACGGAGAAACCGAGAAACGGAGCACCGGAGAAACGGAGGAACGGAGAAACGGAGAAACGGAGAAACGGAGAAACGGAGAAACGGAGAAACGGAAAAACGGAGAAACGGAGAAACGGAGAAACGGAGAAACGAAGAAACGAAGAAAGAAACGGAGAAACGAAGAAAGAAACGGAGAAGCGAAGAAGGAAACGGAGAAACGAAGAAAGAAACGGAGAAACGGAGAAATAAATGGAGAGACGAAGAAATAAACGGAGAAACGAAGAAAGAAACGGAGAAACGAAGAAAGAAACGAAGAAAGAAACGGAGAAACGAAGAAGGAAACGTAGAAAGAAACGGCGAAACGAAGAAAGAAACGGAGAAACGATGAAAGAAGCGAAGAAACGAAGAAAGAAACGAAGAAACGAACAAAGAAACGGAGAAACTAACAAAGAAACGGAGAAACGAACAAAGAAACTGAAAAACGAACAAAGAAACGGAGACACGGAGAAATAAATGGAGAAACGAAAAAATAAACGGAGAAATGAAGAAAGAAACGGAGAAACGAAGAAAGAAACGGAGAATCGGAGATATAAATGGAGAAACGAAGAAATAAACGGAGAAACGAAGAAAGGAAAGGAGAATCGGAGAAATAAATGGAGAAATGATGAAATAAACGGAGAAACGAAGAAAGAAATGGAGAAACGAAGAACGAAACGAAGAATAGAAGAAAGAAACGGAGAAACGAAGAAAGAAACGGAGAATCGAAGAAAGAAACGGAGAAACGAAGAAAGAAACCGAGAAACGAACAAAGAAACGGAGAAACGAACAAAGAAACGCAGAAACGGAGAAATAAATGGAGAAACGAACAAAGAAACGGAGAAACGAACAAAGAAAGGGAGGAACGAACAAAGAAACGGTGAAACGGAGAAACGGAGAAACCGAAAACGGAGAAACCGAGAAACCGAGAAACCGAGAAACCGAGAAACGGAGAAACGGAGAAACCGAGAAACGGAGAAACGGAGAAATAAATGGAGAAAGGAAGAAATAAACGGAGAAACGACGAAAGAAACGGAGGAACGAACAAAGAAACGGTGAAACGGAGAAACGGAAAAACGGAGAAACGGAGAAACCGAGAAACGGAAAACTGAGAAACGGAGTATCGGAGAAACGGAGAAACGGAGAAACCGAGAAACGGAGAAACGGAGAAACGGAGAAACCGAGAAACGGAGAAACGGAGAAATAAATGGAGAAAGGAAGAAATAAACGGAGAAACGACGAAAGAAACGGAGGAACGAACAAAGAAACGGTGAAACGGAGAAACGGAAAAACGGAGAAACGGAGAAACCGAGAAACGGAAAACTGAGAAACGGAGTATCGGAGAAACGGAGAAACGGAGAAACCGAGAAACGGAGAAACGGAGAAACGGGGAAACCGAGAAACGGAGAAACGGAGAGACGGAGAAACGGAAAAACTGAGAAACGGATGAACGGAGAAACGGAGAAACGGATCAGTTCCTATTTCTTTAAATTTAATTGGGGAGGTATTTTTATTCATTAATTTAATTATTTTGTTGAAAATGTTAGTAATTTTATTTTTATTTGTGTGTTTTTTAAATTTTTTACATTCAATATATATATATATTTATTTATATTTTTCATGGGAAAGGTAATTATTTTTACAAGTATATAAATAACTATTCAGTATTTAATTGTATAATAGTTTTAATACATTGAATCCCTTTAAATTTTATATTTTTAGATATAGTATTGTTTTATAATTAAGTTGAAATAGTTTATTAAAATTATTGATTTGTGGAATCAAAGGTATAAATTTTATTTTAAATTATGAATTTTTTTTTATATAGTTTTATTTTAGTATTTATTAATAGTGTGAGTTTTATATTTTTAAGTTTATATTTTTATGTGACAAAGATTGATTTCATTATGGAGTGATTTTAATAAATTTAAATAGGATAAAATTAAATTTTTTAATTTATTTGGATTTTATGAGTTTAATATATTTAGGAGTAGTTTTATTAATTTCATTGATGATTGTAATTTATAGGGTTGGATATATAGAGGGTGATATATATATATTGATCGGTATAAATATATGTTATTATTATTTATTATATCTATATGTATTATAATTATAAGGCCTAGAATTTTAAGTATTTTAGTTGGATGGGATGGTTTAGTATTAATTTCATTTTGTTTGGTAACTTATTGGTTTTATATAATCGAGTAGGTGATGTGTGTTTATTAATTTTAATTGTTTTGGCTTCAGTTAGGGGTTCTTGGGGATATATATTGATTGATAGAATAGGAGGCTGTATGATTTTGATATTATTAATTTGTGGAATAACTAAAAGAACTCAAATACCGTTTTCTTCTTGATTACGTGCTGCGATAACTGCTCCTACCCCTGTTTCTTCTTTAGTTCATTCTTCAACTTTAGTTACTGCAGCAGTTTATTTACTAAATCGATATAGAAATATAATTATAATGTGTAATATATATTTTTAATAGCAAATTTTGAGTATGATTTTAAAAAAATTATTGCTTTTTCTACTTTGAGTCAATTAGGGTTTATTCTAATAATTTTGAGATTAGGGTACCGAGATTTGGCTTTTTTTCATTTAATTGTGCATGCTTTATTTAAATCTAATATATTTATATGTACAGGGGATTTTATCCCTTGAATAATAGGAAATCAAGATATGCGGAAATATGGCGGTTTAGTTAAAATTTTTCCTATAAAGAGGATAATTATGATTTTGTGTTTATTGAATTTGGTAGGGTTTCCTTTTTCGTCTGGATTTTATTCTAAAGATATATTTTTAGAATATTTTTGTATGGAAAAATATAATTTATTTATAATCTCTATTTAATTTAAATATATCTCTACTTTTTTGACTATTTCTTATACAATTCGTTTGATTAGTTGGGTTTTATTTAATAAAGAATTAAATTTTAGACCTTTAGTAAATTTGGGGAAAAATAGTTATATGGTAAGGTCTATAGTTATAATATTACTATTTATATTTTTTTATGGATGAATATTTATAAATATATTTATGTGAATGTGTGTTACTCCTGTGGAGGGGATTGATATGTATATAGTGTTAAAATTATATCTAGTTGGTTATTTATTAAGAGGAATTTTTAATAAAGGATTAAAATTAAATATTAATTCAGTTAAATTATTAAAATTTATTATAAGAATATTTTGTTTAAATTATTTTTTTTTAAATTCTTATGGATATTTATTTAATATAGTGTATAAATATGAAGTTTGTGTTGAAAACGGGTGATTTGAATTAATTTATGGTTTAAATATTTATTGATTAGTAAGATTAAGAAAATTAATTGAAGGGGTAAAATTTAATATTATTAATATAATAGTGTGGTATATTTTATTTTTGATAGGGATGTTTTTATTAAATTTGTATTGTTTAAATAGCTTAAACAGTATAATATTGAAATATTAGGATAATGCATATTTTGTATTTTTAGACAGAAATAAAATAAAAGAATTTCTAATTCTTTTAAAATGATTAAAATCATTTTATTTCTGAATTATGAAAATATAGGTATAATTTTATTATTGATTTTTAATAGCAAATTAAGTTTTATAATTTAACTAATACCGAAGTTTATATGGTTTATAAAAATATTATATTTTCAGTATAAAGATAAATCAATGATTTTATTATACTATATATATTAATAAATATCTCTCCAAATTGGTGTATAGAATATATATATATATATATATATATATATATATATATATATATATATATATATATATATATTTATTAAATCAAGCTATTAATTGGAAATTAATTATATTTTATTATACTATATATATATATGATTTATTAAATCAAGCTATTAATTCGAAATTAATTATATTGTATTATACTACAATATATAGTACAATATGCAATTAATTGGAGATTTAATTTAATGAAATTATTAACAATAATTTACCTCTAT